>NW_027527551.1:7757800-7881860 GCF_008692635.1 Crocuta crocuta | reverse complement strand
GTAGATTGGGTTTTTTTTTTTTTTTTATCTCCCGGGATGAAAGACCATTCTATAATGTCAGTAAGCTTATCAAGTCTTCAGCAATCAGCATTCCCTCCCACCCTCCCCATATTCTTCTTGGAGTATTATAGGGCAGACTAATGAATAAAACAAACTTAAGGTCTGTTAAATTAATAATATCATTTTCCCGATTAAAAATTTATTTAGCATTTGAAAAAGTGAACTATAGCCTTGTGTTTATTTTTCCAATTATTTTTAAAGTTTTTATTTATTTTTCAGAGGGAGAGAAAGATAGAGGGACCACATAATGGGGGAGGAGCACAGAGAGAGAGAGGGAGAGAGAATCTGAACCAGGCTCCAGGCTCTGAGCTATCAGTGCACAACCTGATACAGGGCTTGAACCCATGAACCCTAAGATCATGACTTGACCTGAAGTTGGATCATAACCGACTGAGCCACCCAGATGTCCCTACCTTGTGTTTATTTTTAATGCAGGAAAATGATAGTGAAGCAAAATCATCTTCTTCACTTAGGCATTTTGGAGCAAGTTTTATTTATACGCAGTGAAATGATAGCTTTGGTAATTTCTCCTTTTCTCAGCAAAGACATCGTAATCTCCTTTCTGAAAATGATTCTATTTGGGCAGCAAACCTACATTGAAAATTGTTCCAGATCTCAAGTTATGTAACTGAACAGATGGCAGTCGCATGGCTTTGACATGTTGGGCTGCAATCATAGCACACGCTGAGGAGCTAGCTCTGTAGCCTTCCAGTGAATAAGCAGACGGCTCCCGTGAGCAAGCAGAAATGTGTGGCTGTGAGATCAGATGAAGAATTGCAATTTGGCTCAGCTTCCTCTGGTCACTATCCAGAAACAAATTCCTCAGGATCCTGAAAGAGGTACAAATAGTTATGGAGAAACTAGTGTTAAATTGGATTGAATCATAAAAATAAACAACTCTCTCCTACAGGAGAAAACAAAAATCTCTCAGGAAATGTTAAACCAGAAGAGATTTAGTTTATGGTGACAGTTGAAATGTCACTGGAGGTAGATATTGAACTAAATGCATTTTTTAAGTTTATTTATTTATTTTGAAAGAGAAAGAGAGAGAGAATGCATGGGGGAGGGGCAGAGAGAGAGAGGGAGACAGAATTTCAAGCAGGCTCTGTGTTATCAGCCCAGAGTGCAGTGGGGGGCTTGCTTTCACAAAGGATGAGAACATGAGATCATGAGTTGAGCCAAAACCAAGAGTCAGTCCTTAACAGACTGAGCCACTCAGGCATGCGAGAAAATTTTAAGCATGGTGAGGGCATGCAGCCTGATGCAAGGCTTGATCCCACCACCCTGGGATCATGACCTCAGCTGAAATCAAGAGTTGGATGCTCAATCAACTGAGCCAACTCAGGGCCCTTGAATGCATTGTAATTGTACGTTGGGCTTGGAACACAAAGTGGCACAATGGATAAAAATTCCTGTCTTCACAGAGCTTGAAATTTAGTGAGGGTGAAAGATAATCAATCGATCAACAAATGAGCAAACACATACATATGAGAGTGATAAATGCCAAGAAGGAAAAAAATAACACAGAGAGGTATGTTTGAAATTTTAGATGGCATGGCCACAGAAGTCTTCTTTTAAGAAGATGACATTTGAGGAGCACCTGGGTGGCTCAGTCAGTTGAGTGTCTGATGTTGGCTCAGGTAATGATCTTGAGGTTTGTGAGCCCCATGTTGGGGCCTGTGCTGACAGTTCGGAACCTGGAGTCTGTTTCAGATTCTGTGTTTCCCTCTCTCTCTAACCCTCCCCTGCTTGTGCCCTGTCTCTCTCAAAAATAAATAAAACATTAAAAATATAATAATAGATAATAATAAATTTTAAAAAGATGACATTTGAGGAAGACCTGAAGGAAATGAGATGCAAATCATGTATATATCAGGGGGAAAGTGTTCTAGAGAGAGGAAACAGCAAATTCTCAGAGTTAGGAGATACCTGGAGTATATAGGGAACCACAAAAAGTCCATTGTGGTTGAAGCAGAGTACACTAGGGGAGGTTGTCCAAGATGACATTTGAGAGATCATGTAAGGTTATAGCAAATAGAGTTTTAAAGGTCATAGTTTGGAGTTTGCATTTTATTCTGAGTGAGACGGAAACCATTAGGGGTGTTTTCAGCAGACAAAGGGCATAATTGAATTATTATTTATCAGGATTACTCCTTGAAGGAAATAAACTGTAGAGTGGTAAGAACAGATAAGAGGAGTGGGAGAGGGATGATCAGGGAGGAATCATTTAGGAGGCTGTTGAGAGAGAATGAGGTGAGAGATCATGGTCGCTTGAACCAGACTGTCAGCAATGAAGGTGATGAGGAGTGGGCAAATCCTAGCTATAAGTTTTTTTAATGTTTATTTCTGAGAGAGAGAGAGACAGCGTGAGCAGGGAAGGGGCAGAGAGAGAGGGAGACAGGGAGACACAGAATCTGAAGCAGGCTCCAGGCTCTGAACTGGGTGTCAGCACACAGCCTGATGCGGGGGTCGAACCCACGAACTGCGAGATCATGACCTGAGCCGAAGTCGGACGCTTAACCGACTGAGCCACCCAGGCGCCCCCCCTAGCTATAATTTTGAAAGTAGAACCAACAGTTCTGGCTGATAGATGAGGTGTATTGCCTAAGAAAAGGAGAGGAGTCTAGGATCATCCTAAGGTTTGGGGTCTATGTAACTGAAAGGAGGAGTACATCTGAGAAGCTTAGTGAAAATGAGGAGAATGTGGAAGGAGTAGATTTGAGGGACATCAGGAGTTCAGCTTGGGATATGTTGCTAGAGATGTCTATTAGACATCCAAATGGAGGTGTTGAGTGAGCAGCGGGATGTATAAGTCCAATGTGCCGAGGGTGGGTTTGGGCTAGAGATATAAATTTTGGAGTCATAAGGGTATACGTGGTATTTAAAGCTATAAGGCTTGATGGATTTACCTAGACAGTGTGACTGAGTATAGAATCAGAAGAGTATGGAGAGAGTGATGATTTATATGGAATGCTGCCAATAAGTAAAATGAAGCAAGTTGAAAACTGGATTTCACCATGTACGAGTCATCATTAATTTTCATAAGAGCAATTATCTAGAGTCTAGAGCAAAAGCCTTGTTGGAGTGAGTTCAGAACAGAATGGGAGACGTTAGAGGCAGTGAGTAAAAGCTATTCTTTCAAAAACACTTGCTTTAAAGAGGAGAGAAATGAAATGGTAGCTGGATAGAGAGAGAGGATCAAGAGAGAATTAAAAAAATATTTTAAAGAATAACATGTATGATAAAAATGCATATTTTTAAGTGCTTAGCTCTATAATTCACAAGCAAACATACGAGGTAGCACCCACTTTCCATTTACCAGACCTCAAGAGACCTCATGTCTGCCCCCTCCCACACCGTCCCTACCCCCCTCAAGGGCAACAACTATCCTGACTTCTGAAACCAAAGATTCATTTTGCTTGCTTCTGTACTTCAGTAAATGGAATCAGATAATTTGTGCTCTTTTGTATTTGACTATAGTTATGTTTTAATCATTCTTATTGCTGTGTAATAATCCATTACGTGAATACATCAAGATTTATTTATCTGTTTTATTGTTGCATGGCAGTTGGGTATTTTCCTTTGTGTTTTCTATTTGTAAATTTTCCTTTCAAATAGTGCTGTTATGTACATTCTAGTATGTATCTTTTGGTGAACATTTATTGGGTATATTTCAGAGAGTGGAATTGCTGGGGCATAAAGTATGCATATATCCATCTTTAGTATTCCAAAACAGTTTTAGCAGTTTACTCTCTCACCAGCATGGTAAGAGAGACTTCTTCAGTAAAGGATTGATATTATCTCTATCTGTCACTCCTTGGTCTTATATTTCATTTTGTTGAGAAGTAAAGTAGTTTAGAGGAATGATACTCATTGGGTCCCATCACAACCTTAAGGATAAGATTCTACTTCTCACAGGAATCTCCTGAAGACTGACCAACAGTAAAGTGCCAGCACCATATCTAGCACAGGTAGATATACAGAATGTGTTAGTTGTGGCTGTTATTTTGTAGTCATCTTCTCAGACCTGATGCCAGGCCAAGGTAAAATAAAGCAGTGATAACTGCATCTGCCTTCTGCTCCAACTCCTGCTTATCCATCCAATCTTGTTTTGTAGGGTTGGGAAAAGATGAGGACTCCAGGTGTTTCAGTTCCATTCTATAGGGCCATGAACAGCACAGAAGCTCAAATGCCCCTTTCCATAACTTGCACCGTATCTTTTAACCAAAGCAGGCATTTCACCACGTTGTTGGAGAGGCTGAGGAACAATCATGTCCTGGCTCTGTTAGGTTTCATGATAAAATAAATCTTCTAATGTACTAGAAAGGATATTCTACTCAGACACTGAAATTCTAATGGCAGAGATTCTGAGGAGGGCTAATTATACAGCTAGATAAAGTTTTTTTTAAAATTTTAAATGTTTTTAAAATTTATTTCTGAGAGAGAGAGACCGTGTGAGAAGGGGAGGCTCAGAGAGAGAGGGAGATACAGAATCTGAAGCAGGCTTCAGGCTCTGAACTAGCTGTCAGCACAGAGCCCGATGCGGGGCTTGAACCCATGAACTGTGAGATCCTGACCTGAGTCGAAGCCGGTCGCTCAACTGACTGAACCACCCAGGCGCCCCTTTTTTGTTTTGTTTTTATTTTTATTTTTGTTTTGTTTTGTTTTGTCTTGTTTCTTTTTTGTTTTTGTCTTCTGCAATTTTCAGGAAATGGTTATTGTTTATTTAACCAATAAATCAAATATACTCTGGATGGGGTCCCTGGGTGTCTCAGTCAGTTAAGCACCTGATCCTTGGTTTCAGCTCAGGTCCTGATCTTGTGGGTTGTGGGCTTGAGCCCTGCTTTGGGCTCCATGCTCACAGTGTGAAGCCTGCTTGGGATTCTCTCTCCCTCTTTCTCTGCCCCTACTCTGCTCACATGCTCTTTCTTTCTCTCAAAATAAATAAATAAGCTTAAAAAATAAATATACTTCTGGATTAAAAAAAAAACTTTTCCAGTCTCTGTGTAAATCAGAACCATCTTTGCATCTGAGGAGATAAATTTATTTTTGTACTGATTATATCTGATTACACCTTTTTTCCTCACATTGCAACATAATGTATGGAGTTGTTGAGAAGCAATATCTTTCAGTGATGTGATCTTCTAAGTATAACAAAACCCTTCCCTATTTTTAAAAAAATGTACTTCATATTTTGAGCAGTTTTTTACTTAAATAAAAATTATGAAGATAGTACAGAGAGTTACCACATATGTCATGCTCAGTTCCTCCTGTCATTAAGATATTAGTATGGTACATTTATTATAATTAATGAACCAATATCAATTTGTTAACTAACGTTCATACTTTACTCAGTTTCCTTAGCACATACCTAATGTTCTTTTTCTATCCTAGGATCTTGCCCTGGATACTGCATTACATTTAGTTGTTCCTCAGGCTTCTCTTGGCTGTGACATTTTCCAAACTGAATTTGCTTTAGAGGAGTACCGGTCAAGTATTTTGTAGAATGTGCCTTAGGTGGGATTCATGTGATGTTTTTCTCGGGATTAGACTAGGGCATGGGTTTTTAGGAAGAGGCCCACAAAGACAAGAGCCATTTTCATCTCATTGTATCAAGGTTCCATTCTATCAACATGGCCTATTACTATTGATGTTGACCTTGATCACTTGGCTGAAGTAGTTTGTCCTGTTTCTCCACTGTAAAATTAAACTCTTTCCATACTGCTCTATTTGTAAGGAAGTCACTATGCACAGCCCCCACTAAAATAGTGGGGAGATATGTGCCACCTCCTTGAGAGTAGGGTGCCTACATAAATTATTTGGAGTTCTTCTGCAAGGGAGATGTGTCTCTGCACCCTCATTTATTTATATATTCAATCATTTATTTATATTAGTATGGACTCACAAATGTTTATTTTTATACTTCGGATTATAGTCCAGTACCCAGGTTTGGCTATTGGGAGCTCTTATATCCCTTTGACATCCCCCTATCATGTGTGTGTGTGTGTGTGTGTGTGTGTGTGTGTGTTTTAATATTTCCTTAGTTTCTGGAACTATAAGATGCTCCAGAACCATCTTGTGTATTTCCTGACCTAGTCCTAGAATCAGCCACTTCTCCAAGGAGCCCTGGTTCCTCTTTTTGGAGAATGGTATTAGAAACTAAGATCTGGGGCTCCTGGGTAGCCCAGCTGAATGAGCATCTGACTCTTGATTTCAGTTCAGGTCATGATCTCATGGTTCATGAGACTGAGCCCCACATCGGGAGCCTTCTTGGGATTCTTTCTTTCCCTTTCTCTCTGCCCCTCCCCTATTTGTGCTCATGTGTGCTCGCTCTCTCTGTCTCTCTTTCTCAAGATCGATAAGCTTAAAAAAAAGAAACTAAGATCTGGAGACTAGGAGTGCTCCTTGGTATTGAGATGTCATTGCTTCTCAGCTCTTTCAGCTGACAAAACAAGGAAATATACTTGTGTATACTAACTCATATATACACAAACGTCTAAGTATCTTTATATGTAACCATATGTATCTATGTTAGGCTAAACATGTGTTCATACTGATCCTCTAAATCTAATCCGTTACCACATAGAACATTCTAGTCTCCTCACTTTATCTGTGAACTCCTACTCCAACAGTGAGAAATCTGGCTCTTTCTAATCCATTTACGTAATTGTTCAATTCCAGTGTATAGCAGTATCAAAATTGTTAACCTGAAACCCCATGGGAAACAACCTTCTTTTCAACTAGAGTTACAGTTTGATATACATTTTCTTTTGCCTTCAGAGGTTTTTTTCTCCTTTTTTTAAATGAAGTATAATTAACATAGAGTATTACATTAGTTTCAGGTATGCATATAATAATTCAACAAGTCTGTAAATTACTCAGTACTTGTTGAAGTACGTGTACTTTTTTTAAAGTTTATTTATTTATTTTGAGAGAGAGAGAGAGAACACCAGTGAGAGAGGGGCAGAGAGAGAGGGGGACAGAGGATCCGAAGTGGGCTCTGTGCTGACAGCAGTGAGCCCGATGTGGGGCTGAACCGTGGTGAGATTATGACCTGAGCCAAAGTCAGATGCTCAGCTGACTGACTGAGCCGCCCAGGGGCCCCAAGAAAGTGTACTCTTGATCCTCTTTATCTATCTTACCCCTCGTCCCATTTACCTCCCCTCTGGCATCTACCAGTTTGTTTTCTGTGTCTAAGGTCTCATTTTTCTGGTCTTTTTTTCTTTGTTCATTTGTTTTGTTTTTTAAATTCCATATATGACTGAAATCATATGGTATTTGTCTTTTTCTGACTTATTTTACCTATGATTGTACCCTCTAGGTCCACTCATGTTGTTGCAAATGTCAAGATTTCTTCCTTCCTCCCTCCTTCCCTGTCTTCCTTCTTCCTTTCCGTTCCTTTCTTGTATTCTTTTTTATTTGAGTATAGTTGACACATAATGTTATATTAATTTCAGGTGTACAATGTAGTGATTTAACAAGTTAATACATTATTCTATGCTCACTACAAGTATAGCTACCCTCTGTCACCATGCAACACTACTATAATATCATTGACTGAATTCCTGATTCTGTGCCTTTTATTCCTGTGATTTATTTACTTCATAACTGGAAGCCTGTATATCCCACTCCCCTCCACCCATTTTGCCCATCCTCTCACCCCCTCTGGCAGCCATCAGTTTGTCTTCTGTATTTATGGGTGTGTTTCTGCTTTTTGTTTGTTTCTTTGTTTGATTTTTTAGATTCCTCATGAGTGAAATCATACGGTATTTTTATTTCTCAGTCTGACTTATGTCACCTATCCTAATACTCTCCAGGTCCACCCATGTTGTTGCAAATAGCATGATCTCATCCTTTTTATGGCTGCATAATAGTCCGGCGTGTGTGAGTGTGCGTGTGTGCGTGTGTGCGTGTGTATCCCGCATTTATTCATTTGTCTGCTGATGAACACTTAGGTCGTTTCTATATCTTGGCTATTGTAAATAATGCTGCAATAAACATAGGGGTGCATTTATCTTGTTGGATTAGTGTTTTCATTTTCTTTTTTTAAATGTTTGTTTATTTTTTAGAGAGAGACAGAGAGAGACAGAGACAGAGCATGAGCAGGAGAGAGAGGGAGACACAGAATCTGAAGCAGATTCCAGGCTCCAAGCTGTAAGCACAGAGCGCCACGTGGGTCTCAAACTCATGAATGGTGAGATCCCGACCTGAGCCAAAGTCAAAGACTCAACCGACTGAGCCACCCAGGCACCTTGAGGATTTGTGTTTTCATTTTCTTTGGGTAAATACCTAGTACTGAAATTATTTTTAATTTTTTGAGGAACCTCCATACTATTTCTGTACTGAATGCACCAGTTTGCATTTCCATAAGCAGTGCACGAGGATTCCTTTTTCTCCACATTCTCACCAACATTTGTTGTTTCTTGTGTTTTTGATTCTAGACATTCTGATAGGTGTGAGGTGACTCTCCTTATGGTTTTGATTTACGTTTTCCTGATTATGAGTGATGTTAAGCATCTTTTCCTGTGTCTGTCTGTCTATCCATGTCTTCTTTAGAAAGATGTGTATTCAGGTTGTCAGCCCACTTTTTAACTGGATTGTTTGCTCTTTTGGATGTTGAGTCATTTGTATATTTTGGATATTAACCTCTTATTGGATATGTCATTTGCAAATATCTTCTCCCATTCAGTAGGTTGTCTTTCTGTTTTGTTGGTGGTTTCCTTAACTGTGCAAAAGCCTTTTATTTTGATGTATTTCCAATAGTTTATTTTTGCTTTTGTTTCCCTTGTCTGGGGAGACCTATCTAAAAAAATGTTTCTACATTTGATGTCAAAGAAATTACTGCCGATGTTTTCTTTTAGGAGTTTTATGGCTTCAGGTCTCACATTTAGGTCTTTAATCCATGCTGAGTTTATTTTTGTGTATGGTGTCTAGGAAGTAGTCCAGTTTCATTCTTTTACATGTTCTTTTGCCTTAGGTCTCACAGACTCCACCCATTTCCAAAGCTACTTAGATCAGCACTTTTACCCCTACCTCCTTCAGTCAAATTGTTTCAAATATTTTTAACATTGTTTGATTGTTCTGTCACTTTCTGCATTCCATTCTAGGATCCCTTGACCTCTGAAATCGTTTTCAAATTTGGATCCGTTAAGGTTTACTCTTTGTGCTGTAAATGAAGTTCTGTGGGTTTTGACACGTGTGTAGTGTCACGTACCCACAATTACATACAGAATAGTTTCACCACCTAAGAAATTGTTTGTTCTTAATCTATTTAACTCTTCCTCCACTCTCCCTGAGCCCCTGGAAATCACTGATATCTTTACTGTCTCTAACTTTTGTCTTTTCCAGAATGTCATATAAGTGGAATCATATGGTGGAATCATTTAGCCTTTTTAGACTAGCTCTTTTTACTTGGCACTATGCATTTAAGATTCATCCATGCCTTTTGCAGCTTAATAGCTCATTTCTTTTTATCTCTGAATAATATTTCATTGTATGGATGTGCCACAATTTGTTTATCCATTCACCTATTGAAGGGCATTTTGGTTGCTTCCAGTTTTTTTTTTTTTAATGTTTTTTTTTTTTAATTTATTTCCGAGAGAGAGAGGGAGTGAGAGAGAGACAGCATGAACAGGGGAGGGTCAGAGAGAGAGGGAGATACGGAATCTGAAACAGCCTCCAGGCTCTGAGCTAGTTGTCAGCACAGAGCCCGACTTGGGGCTCGAACCCATGAACCCTGAGATCATGACCTGAGCTGAAGTTGGGTGCTTAACCAACTGAGCCACCCAGGCACCCCAGTTGCTTCCAGTTCTTGGTGATTATAAATAAAGTTGCTACAAACATTTGTATGCAGGTTTTGTGTGGACATAAACTCTCAAATCAGTTGGGTAAATACCTAGGTGAGTTACATGGTAAATTGCTGAGTTAAATGGTAAGACTATGTTTAGCTTAATTTTCCTGTTTAGCTCACAAGCCACTGCTCAAAATCAGGTGGTGGTCATTCCCACAATTATCGACAGCCATCACTGACAGTTATCTGTTTCTTTTACCCCATTCAAGTTTTTGCATGTGAATATAGTTACCGAACTTCCCCCATATGCCAGAATAATCATTCTATACACTTTTCAAAGTCTTTTCACATACATGATGGCAGTAGTGGTATAGTAACTAACCTGTTCAAGGAAGAATCCTGGCTCTGCCCCTGACCTAAGACCTGACACTAGGAAACCTCTAAATCCTTTCACATGTGAAAGAGGATACTGGTAGCATCTACATAAACCTACCTCATTGTGTTGTGAGAATTTAATGAGTGCTTAGAGCAGAGTCCTACTTTGACCAAGCCGCACTACTGTTTGAAGGATCTGCCAAGATTAGAATATGAATCTGTTCATTCCTATTCCTATGCTTCTTCCACTAGAGATGAGATAACACCCTGACTTCATTTTCCTGCTACCTAGCCAATATGTGGACCTCGCTGACACCCAAGCAATTGATCTAACCAGTCAATTTAGGAAAGTGTTTGGTAACTTCCGTGTATATGCATGGTAGGCAAGGGATTTGCTTTTCGTTAAATAGGAATGCCTAGTAGCCATTGGCAATAATATTCTTCTCTCCCCTTTAAATGGAAGAAAAAGGACAACAGACTTCATTTTGAGGTATAGACTTGCAGATCAATGAATGGGCTAAGCGCTGAAGTAGTTTAATGATCCATAAATTAAACTGCATGAACATGAATTAGTGCATTAAACTCTATGGACACAAAATAGATCTGTTCAGAAACAAGTTTGGGCAGTTTGTGTCTGGTACATAGTGTTTTCAGAATAAGGTTTAATTTTTAAAAGAGGTTTTAGAAATCTGTATCCCAGCCAGAGAATGCTTATCTGCTTTATGCTAGTTTTTACCTGCAGAGTTTTTGTCCTTGTGACATCATTTATTTGCTCCTGTATTTTAAAATGCATTGCACAATGGTGGGAACTCAGCTAAGAAAGTTAATCATACCCTGGCAATCCTAGAGCATGCTAGTAGTCACTGAGAACATTTTAACAAGGATGTTATATCAATACACTAAATCTTCTGTATGGTCAGGCTGATTTCCTATGATTATTTGGTTGAACAGTGAATGTGAAAAAATCCTAGAGAACTGACAGGCAGAGATTAATACAGTGTTAGCAAGATCAGCAAACAGAAAGTCCACAAAAGCTTTCACACACACACGCGCACACACACATACACACGCATATATGAGTGCACACACACACACACACACAAGCATGCACAAACATATTTTTGCTGATATCTGTTTGACTTGGACCCTATGTATGTGTGGGACGTGACTGGAACTACCGAAAAGGATCACCAGGTTCCAAATCACTTGCAATGATTGGTATCAGTTAAAAAATGTTTGAATTATCCAATTGATCAGGGTTACGGTCCGGTTTGGAAAACATTTATAGATAAAATTACATTCTAAACATACTAATAATTTAAGTATATAAACATCTATAAAGATATAAATAGTGCCGTTAAATGTTAATTACATCCTAGTGTCTTTATCAGAGAAGAATAATAAATCATCCAGTGTTCTTTTTATAATTATAATGTGAAGGATAGCTCTCTCCTGAGTGGGTCAAATGTTTATTTCTTGAATATTGGTATTAGAACTCAGGTATTTCTTGGGGCGCCTGGGTGCCTTAGTCGGTTAAGCGTCCGACTTTCACTTGGGTCATGATCTCGCGGTTCGTGGGTTCGAGCCCCGCGTCGGGCTCTGTGCTGACTGCCAGCTCAGAGCCTGGAGCCTGTTTCAGTCTGTGACTCCCTCTCTCTCTGACCCTCCCCTGCTCACGCTGTCTCTCTCTCTCTCTCCTAGAAATAAATAAAACATTAAAAAAAAAAAAAAGAACTCATGTATTTCTTGACCTGCACACTCCTTTCAGGAGAAGCACAAGGTATAGAATTTTTTATTCATGCATTCACTTAGTTTATTCATTGTACAAATATTTAGCACTTACTATGTACCTGGCATTGGACATGTTACTGGGGAACAGATAATCCAATGGTTGTTTTGGGAAATTGAAACAGTTATAGAGCCAAGTGATTTGATTGACTAAATATTTTTATTTAAAGTTGAAGCATTTAGGCTTTAGCCTGAAGGAAAATTAAACGACCAAAAAAGTTTTGACCAGTTTTGCCTGTTCATACCCAATATATACACATGCACCTTCCACTAAATCTCTCTTGGCATCTTTGCCTGCTTTCTGACCATTGCCTATTGGCTGTAACTCCAACAGGTATATTGGCTACAATCGACAAACTTAATGGCTTATAAATGCAAAACCCCCTAATCTATTTACTTCATTTACTCTGTAGGTACAATGGGAGTAAAATAAGTGTCATTTTGTACCAAATAATGAGATATATAGTTTTAAATTTTCATTTAAACACATGAAAATGGACCCAGAAATGATCACAACAGAAGCAGGTGGACATTCCTTAGAACCTCTTTCTACTGTCCATTTTTTTGCATTGTTTTCCTATAGTTTGTTCCTTCATTTTGCATTACAGATGAGTATTTGGTAAATGTCTTTCATTCCCCTGCTATTAGATTGCAGAACACATTATTTAATTTTAATGAAAAAGTTTTTGAACTTCAGCCAAATAGCTGTAGGACAAGCAGATTTTGTTTTCTTACAATTTTATTAGTAAAAAAATGAAGGTACCAATATTGAAAAGTCACAAATATGAAGTTTTGTTTGTTAGTTTGTTTTTACCAATACGAAGCTGTTTTTAAAATTTTTAAATGTTTATTTACTTTTGAGAGAGAGAGAGAAACACAAAGTGTGAGTGAGGGAGGGGAAGAGCGAGAGAGGGAGACACAGAATCAGAAGCAGGCTCCAGGCTCTGAGCTGTCAGCACAGAGCCCTATGTGGGGCTCAAACACACAAACTGTGAGATCATGACCTGAGCCGTAGTCAGTTGCTTAACTAACTGAGCCACCCAGGTGCCCCATTACCAATATGAAGTTTTAAGTCAAATATCTGTATTCTCGTAAAGGAGAATATCCTTTCTGAAGCCTGGGAGTTTCCATTAGTCCATTTGTCCTGGGAGTGGACAAATTAGTTAAATAGACATTGGCAATAAAAGAAAATTCCCATTAGTTTGATAGGATTTTTTTTTTTTGGTTTGTTTGACCTCAGGTTTATTTCATTACAAAAGTAGGAAAAAAACATGTAAAGTTATAGAAGAATAGAAAGAAAATAATGAGCTTTGGCTTCCCTACATAGATGATTCTGGCGTGCTTCACGGGACACAAGGCATAGCCTGAGACTCTAAGAAGCTGGTTCCTTTCCCCGGCTTGGCAGAGTATCTGTTTCTCACAGAAGCCTGAGAAAATACACGGCTCTGTGGATTGCTGGGGTTCATTTCTGGTCATTGCACTAGCGTGGAACAAAGTGTAACTATGTAATCAGTATGTGGGGGGTGAAATGCTGTAGGGGTGTGTGTTGCAAACACTCCAGATTCTATGTATGCTCAGTGCTATGGTTTCAATGTTTGGGTCCCCCTCCAATTCATCTGTTGAAGTCCCGATCTCCAATACGATGACATTTGGAGGTGGAATCTTTGGGAGTTAATTAGGTCCTAAGGGAAGAGCCTCCTTGGATGGAATTAGTGTCATTAGAAGACNCACTAGCGTGGAACAAAGTGTAACTATGTAATCAGTATGTGGGGGGTGAAATGCTGTAGGGGTGTGTGTTGCAAACACTCCAGATTCTATGTATGCTCAGTGCTATGGTTTCAATGTTTGGGTCCCCCTCCAATTCATCTGTTGAAGTCCTGATCTCCAATATGATGACATTTGGAGGTGGAATCTTTGGGAGTTAATTAGGTCCTGAGGGAAGAGCCTCCTTGGATGGAATTAGTGTCATTAGAAGAAGAGACATGAGAGAGATGATCTCTGTCTCAGCCATGTGAGGACACAGCAAGAAGGTGACCATGTGTAAATCAGGATATGGTCCTTACCAGAGCCCAACCATTCTGGCACCCTGATTTCAAACCTCACAGCTTCCAGAACTGTGAGAAATAAGTTTCTGTTTTTCTTAGTCACCCAGTCCTTGTGGTATTTTGTTACACCAGCCTGAACAGACTAAGACATTTTTGTGTCGGAAAAAAAGATCACACTGCATTCATGGCCCATGGTTATACAAACAATAAGGAACACCATGTCTGTTACTCCAAGAAAGCAAGCATAAGAAAATAACAATCTCTTCTGTAGACACAGAAGTATAAAAGCACATATCCAGTACAAGGGAAGGGGTGACTGTTCCTCTTAGTTCTAGGGATTTTATCTTTAATAATTCCAGAAAGGCATTGACAAGCTGGAAAGTGAGGACATGGCTGTTGTGTCCCCTACTGAATACACGACCTTGGTGTGGAACATTTAGTGGACACTCATAAATAGTTTTTGAGTAAATATGGGAGAGCAACTGGGACTGTGGTGGAGTTCTTAAACACACCATGTAGGTAAAGAAAATGAAGATATCTTCCTCTGAGAAAAAGAAGAATCAGGGCACACAACAGTTCTCTTCAAAGTAGTTGAAAGAATATGTAGAAGGAGACATAGACTCCATCTATGGAGCAAAATAACTGCATAAACAGGAATTTATCATGACAACTGTTTCCCACGGAAGAGTAACCACTGGAAGAGCTCTCCATATGTCTTGACCTCTTTAATTTTTAATCAGTTCTCACATCTTCCTATCACTGGAGTTGCTCTTCCATTCAACTATTCATTCAAAATATGTACTGAACATCTTCAAAATACCAGGCGCTCTATGAGGTGCCAGGGACACATCAGTGAACCTAACAAACATGGCCTCTTCCCTCATTCAATTTATAAGCTATTGAACAAAGAGATCGGTTATCAGGGTGAACTGCTTAAAAAGAAGCTGCATGATCACTTGTTGAGGATAGCAAAAAGGGAAATTCTGAATCACACATAGGGGCTGGACAAAATGATCTTGCGACTTCGTCCAAGCCTCGAGATTCCTGGGATTCTTCATGTTCTCCCTTGATTTCCATCTCTTAAGGACCTTATGATGATCTGGGATTCATTATGTTCACCTTCATCCTCCTCACCTCCACTTTCAAGTCACCGCTAATTTTTGACCTTTCTAATTCTAGTTGCCACATCCGTATCACAAGGTCATCCTCATGGTTGCTGACATCTAACTGGGCCCACATCCCTAGTCCAACAGAGTACCAACGACAGAGTGCAACATTCCAGGAGACCCTAATGAAGCTTTTCTGCAGCTCACAGGCTGAAAGATACAATTCTGTAGTGGGTTGAAGGATAACTCCCAAAAAGATATGTCTATATCCAAAGTCTTGGAAACTGGGAATGTTATCTCATTTGGAAAAAGTCTTTGCAGACATAATTAAGTTAGGGATCTTGAAATGAGATTATTATGGATTCCCCAGGTGAGCCCCAAGTGCAAAGACAAGTGTCCTCATAAGAGACAGAAGAGAAAAAGACAGGGAGGAGAAGGTGATGCCAAGATGGAGGCGGAGATTGAAGTGATATGGCCACAAGCCAAGGAAGTGGAGGAGTGTTGACAGCCAGCAGGGGCTGCAAGAGGCTAGGAAGGGTTCTTCCAGAGAGCCTGCAGCCCTGCTGACACCTTGATTTTGAACTTCTGGCCTCCAGAACATAGAGAAAATCATTTTCTGTTTTTTAAATGCAACCCAGTTTCTTGGGACACCTGGGTGGCTCAGCCAGTTAAGCGTCTGAATTCATCTCAGGTCATGATCTCACGGTTCTTGGGTTGGAGCCCTGCATTGGGCTCTGTGCTGACAGCTCACAGTTTAAAGCCAGGAGCCTGGTTTGGATTCTGTGTCTCCCTCACTCTCTGCCCCTCCCCAATTCGCACTCTTGTCTCTCTCTCTCAAAAGTAAATAAACTTTAAAAAATAAAAATTAAAAAAAAGCTACCCAGTTTCTGATATTGCTTGCAGCTGCCTGAGGAAACTAATATATTATGCCTTCTAGTACCTGAAACAACCAATTTCTCACGATGCTTTCAAGGGAGTCTGGTTAAATGCAGATGTGACCATCTCTGGGCTCTACTTTAAGCCCTCTGTTTTCTCTATGCAGCCTGTAGTACCGCTCCCTTTCCTCTCTCTGACTCCAGGAAAGACTGTGCTCTCTTGAGTGACGCACTCCCTGAGGGTACACAGGTGATGTTCAACTCAGAGCACAATGGAATTAACATCACTTGCCCTCCCACTCAAGAATTCAGGTCACAATGGAACTGAGATGACTGGTGTGTGATGCTGATTATAGGGATAGACAATGATTTAATTAAACATAACAAAATCAGAAAAGAAACCGTTTTCAAAGTGCTGCGTGCCATTAGATTACTTAAAATTCATCCCTGCTGATCACACTCTGCTAGCTGCCTGGTGTCATGGGCGCCTGCCTTTCTCTTAAGCTTTTTCTTCCCTGAGTATGTTATGCTTCGGCAATGCCAACGTGCTTCCAGTCCCTCAAACACAACTTGCTCATTCAGGCCTCTTTGCCTTTGCACATACTCTTCCCTTTGCTTGGAATGCCCTTCCACATCTAGCTACCTTTTAACTCCTATTCATTTTTTTAAATGTTAATTTAGTTTTGAGAGACAGACAGAGCACAAACAGGGTAAGGTAGGGGCAGAGAGAGAGGGAGACACAGAGTCCGAAGAAGGACAGAGCCTGACATGGGACTTGAACTACTGAACCATGAGATCATGACCTGAGCCAAAGTTAGACGCTTAACCAACCGAGCCACCCAGGTGCACTCTCTCTCTCACTCTTTTGAGAGAGAGAGAGATTGCATATGTGCACACAGGAGACGGGAGAGAGGAAGAGGGAGAGAGAATCCTCAGGCAGCTCCATGCTCAGCGTGCAAGCCCAATGCGTGGCTTGATCTCATGATGGTGAAATCAAGAATTGGGTGCTTAACCAACTGAGCAACCCAGGTGCCCTCCTATTTATTTTTTAAAGCCAAATTCATATGCCATTTACTCTAGAAAGACTTTTTGCCTCCTCAAGATTTGATCATTTCCTCTCTTATGTAATGAACTTACTTTTTATAAAATATAAAGTCTTATTCTACTTATTCTACTATCTATAGTCCTTGTTTATTTGTCCATTTCTTTGAAGTCCAGGCCATTTAAAACTCATCTTAGTATTCTGTGTCTAGCACAGAGATGAAACTTAGTACAAATCTGCTGAATTATACTGATTCAGAATTTACACTCTGGAGCTGGTGATCACATTTGAGTCTTGTGATACTTCTTCTGCAATGAAAATAGCACAGATATCAATATTTAATTGAATTTTTCATGATTTTAAGGGAGCAGTTGTGAGAGGTTGGTAGAAAGAGTGAAGAAAATGTATTTATTTTGGGGGGCACTCAATTATTAGGCAGCAATACTGGGTTTTGTACAATTACCTTGAAAACGGAGAACATGATGATCTCCTTTCATGAAGACCTGGTGATAAAATGGGAAAAGAGTTACTTCTATTCTCCACAGAAAGAAACAAAAGGAGTTTTGAGAGTGAGACAGCATTTTTTCTTCATGCTTCACATGTAGATTTGTCCTGGACCCTGGTCCTTATAAACTGTCGTCTGCCTGTGTCCCTGCAGGTGGTTTTCTCAGCCCTACCAGAACAGACCCACTTTTTTCCCAGAGGTACAGAAGGACATTGTGGCTCAGGATTCCTTTGGGAATAGATGTTTGGAATAAAAATAATGCAACAGTACCATTTCCATGAGTTCGCTAAATGGCTTGAAAGGACGTCTCTGGGTAAAAGCACCATTTCTATCCCTGTCTTAAAGCTGGGATGCTGCCTGAGCTATTTTTGGTGCTGTTTCCAGTTGCTGATGGCCAGTGGCAGGATTTCACACTTGGCTGCCACTTCTCATTACTGCCCACGGCTCCCTTTCTTGGTAAGACTTCTCCTCCCAGGCTGACGTATGCCGGACTGCCTCTGCCTTGCTGGGCCAGGAAGATGTTTTGTACAATCTGGTGTATTTAAGTTTGACTAGGCAGGACCTGCACATCACCTTCCAGAAAGATGGTGCTTTCTCCCCTAAGGCTGTAAGCACAGGAGATTTAACCACCTTCTTAGGGAACTGCAGTCAGAAATGTATCCAGGTAAATGCAAATGAGGCAGACTTCTCTACCCTGGCACACTGAACTCTGTGGACAACAACTATAGGGGTTTCCCTCCACTCTGGCTTCAGGTGGGGCTTGGCCAATCTGGAGGACAAGGCAATAGGGTGTTGGAGACAGGCAAGTGAGGTCCAGATACATTGGCCCCCCATTCCTTCCCTATGAGGTTCCCTCAGGCTGGCTGTGTTCCTTGACCCAAGTCATTGCTCTTCTCAAGGTGTTTCTCTGCACAGGACTCTCTTTTTCTGAGTTCCAGTCATTGTTTCCCTCTTTATTCTTTCAGCGCAGGTGTGGTAAATGCTCCACAGTTACTGACCTTGGGTTTCTGCACAATCCCTTGTGGCTCTAAAGCCCCACCACCCCTCACCCCTCACCTTTGAAATCTTCAAGTTGAATGTGCCATCTGTTTACTGTTGAGGTTCTTCTTGATACACTCAACTAAACTGAAGTTGCACTAAAAATGTAGTGAACAGGGATTTTTTTTGGTTTCAAGGGAGTATTTGGTTTTAAGGAATAGAGAGTCATTGAATGAATAGAGGGTTGACTCAAAGGATGCAGCAAATAGGAAAACAAATGAAGTACATCCCCTCTTAGAACTGGAAAGACTCTTATTTCTTGATTTCAACTCTTGTAGTTTCTTGTTTCGATCATCTGTTCCATTTTCTCTAACAGAACATCTTCCTCTGTTTTCTCCTGCTTCTAATCCCCAAACTTCACCTTGTGCATGATCTTGACAAGATATGGACTTCATTTTTCACCTCTGATCTGGCAGCTGTGTTAGTAATTAAGTAGAAATTATAGGATCATAAAACAAAGTAATAAACTAAAAAGATTATAGTTATCAATGGGGAGATGAAAGCAAACTCAAATCCTTTTTGGGAGAGGTAGAGTACAATGAATGTTTGTAAAAGATGGAAAGTTGAGTTGCTGAAGATATGCACTGATTTATTCCTAGAGGATCATAATGGTGATATATATGTCTACTATGTAACCATATTTTTCAGAAATGAGGGTCAAGTCTTCCAGACAATGGAAGAAAATGTCTTTATTCTCAGACATGATACTTTAGAGACAACATGGAATGGAATGCCAGAGTTTTCTGTACATGGCAAGCTACTGGCTATGCCTCCCTCCAGGTGGTCTGAATGTCTCTGAGAGCTCAGGATATGTTTGAACCTTAAAATGGTGGTATAAGATCTACAGCAGCTTCATAACAGTTGATTTTATTAAACCTCAAGAAAGAATTTGAGTAGTCTACAACTGGCACATGGCCCTTTTTTCTGGTGTGCCCAGACCATAAGTGTGAATTAGTGACAAGAATAGAGGGCTATAACTAGGTCGTTTCAGCCAAAATGACATATTGCTGAAAAAATCATTTACTTGAATGTTCTTATTTTACATTAGGAAATTGAAGCCCAGGAAGTTTAAGTGACCTACTCATGTTCTCACAGAGTTGATGTCCACCACCCCAATTTCCTTATGATTGATTACCTGTAGTACCAAAGATGTCTTCAAATGTAGGATGGCCAGAATAGAGGCAGCCTTCAGTATATACAGAAAACCCTTGAAGAGTGGTTTCCACGGTAGGTTGATAAGATGTGGCAGTAACTATATCATCTAGTGTTCCAAATAAGACCATTTTGAGAGGGAAACTGAGTGCTGTTAATAATTGGACCAGAACATCAGACATAACATCAGAGTGTCTCCCCAAATAAGAGGCCATTGCAGAGAAGTGGTAAAGAGGAAACTTTATGCTAATGCGTGAAACCAGTGAAGCCAAAAGAATAGATGCCTATGTGACCTGGTCCTTGTCGGCGATGTTTGCCAAGGTTCTGAGCCTCTGGTTGCTGAAATCTAGAAGAAAGGCTTGGGCTGAGACTCTTCATATAATTGGGGGTTTACTATTCTTTTTGGTGGGAAAGGGGAACCATTTATCTCTCAAATTATAGACCACTAGTCTGTTGGATAGCTCTCAGAAGCACTCATGTCTTCTCAAATTATGGGGTCAAGTTTTTCAGTCTAGTACCTTGGGTAAGGAACAAAGAGGCTATAGTATCAATTCCACTACTGATTTTTTCTGTTTTATTTTATAAGAAAAGAAGTAGGTACAAGTGATAGAAGTCCTTTCATAGTACAGATAAATTCCCTCATTTATCTCACTCCATAAGCAGGGGACTAAACTGTGTACTCTGTTTTCAGGTCACTGACCATTACTGCTTTTTCTCTGTCTGTGTCATGGCATCACTGTCAAAGTCTTGTGTTAATTGAACTACAGACCTAAATTGTAGAAAATAGGACTGTGTTCTACGTTCCTTATCTCTTCTTTCCAATATATATTTAAATTAACTTGTTACCATTATGCAAAAGAGTAGGATCTATACCTTCCAGGTGAAAAAAAAAGGAGGACGTTTCTGCTGAGGGCTTGATTGTATTATTTCAAAACAGAAGCAAATGAACCTTACTGACTAATAATTTATAAGAAGAACAATATAGTTTAAGAATACCAAAACTAAAGCCTCTCAATCAACAATCTTCCTCAATTAGTAGAAATATGAAACAACTCTATCAAATAGATCATTTATTCATACATTTGTTCTTTCCTTCCATTATTAACCCTTGAGTTCCTTTGGTCTGGCCCTGAGCTAGACACTAGGAGCTAGGCTAATTTATCATGTTAATTTTGGGTCTATTTTTTTCTAATCTGTCCTCCTCAACCTATCAAGAAAACTATTATGGAAAATTAGATGTTTTCCAGGAGACATACTTAAGTTCCATCATGATCAAGGCAGTCAGTTGTTAACACCTACTTTTAATATTTTTCATGTCAAAATCATATTTTCCATGTTGGCTCAGAACTCTGCACTGTCAACCAAGTACTCATCTACATGCATGGCTAGATGCAATGCTTTCCTTTTGGAAAAATATTAGCCTAACTGCCAGGCACCCTCCTAGCTTGTGCCAGCACCAAAGAGGAATGACTTTCTCACTGGCCAGTTCTGAATGACAACTAATCTTCCCTCATTCCTGCTTTCTCAAGTGCCTGGCTAAATCTGCCTATAGTCGAAAATAATGTCTCCATACTTGCCAGTGTCAAAAAATGCCCTTTGACATTTTCCAAGGTTTCCCTTGCAATAGCTGGTATTTGAAAGGGACAATCCAAAGGAATTTCCTGTTCTTCCATGTTCTCTCCCTGTGTGGAGCTAGTTTCTCAGACACAGTGTTGACTCATACCTACATGCTTCTGAGAAACCATCAGAATTACATACAATAGAAAGCATTCCAAGACCTCATTTTATTGACCTTATTTATTGAAACGTGCTATATATGGATGAAAATTAATGTTGAAATATGAAAATATATTTATATAGAATTTATATGTAATAAAAGGAATCATATTTCTGTCATTTAGTTTTCTACTTAAGAAAAGAGGATTAGAGCCTTGTAACCCTTCCATGTCTAACATGGGGTTGGGCTATTTCATATTTGACACCACTAGGAAAATATCAAAAGGAGAATATCACAAAGACATGGATTTAGACTTTTTAGTGTGTGATACTACGTAGGTAAATGGTAGTTTCTCCTATATCATCCTCTCCATTTCTCCTAGTTTTGGGGAAATGGAGGTTATTGCTGGACCATTCTTTGTGCCTTACCTCCTGCAAAATCCAAGTAGAGGATTTTACAAAGTTATCATCTGCTATTAACTCAGCTGTAAAGGGAGGATCAAGGAAAGTTTAAAACAAGACCACATCCAAGGTATGGAGTTTCTTGGGAGGTCATACCTTCTGTTTCCTTTTAGGAGAAAACATAAGGGTTGTACTTTGAAATTAGATTCTCAATATATTTTGAACCTCATTAATAAGTGGCAACTAATTCTAGGTAGTACATGTTCATCACTCAAAAATTAAACATAGGCTCTTTAAACAATTCAATGTTTAAGTGAGAGGGGTCATGAGAATAGAAGAAAGGAAAAGGACCATTTTGGAAAGAGATCATGTTGCAAGTAATTTGATATTAACACTAGTTAGACCCCTGAGTTTTGCCAATGATTTACCTTCTTTTCTAAACTAAAACAGTATAAAGATTATGCTCATAATAATGTCCTCTTAATTTGCATCCAGCTGTACTCTCTTGAATGGGAGAGAAAGAAAGGGATGCAGAAGGAATTAATTATCCATAACTGTGTTAGTTTTGTGGCAATATGTTACACTTTTAAACATATATGTACTTCTGTTTTGAAGGATCCACAAAATTAAATTATCAAAAATAAATTTCTTTAAAAAATAAATTTCTTATACAGTTTCACATAATATTTACAATGAAATGCCTTCACTAAGTTACAGTTTGATTTTATATCTTCAGCCTTTATATAGGATTAATACACATGAAAGTTCTCTAGAACACTTTTATAATTTTATAAAACTGTCATTGAAGAAATTATGTCCCATTGTTTAGGGACCACAAAACAATCTATCCCTGAATTCAGGTTAAAAGTTTTTTTAAAAATTTTATGTAAATAATGCTTACTTCCTTTTATTAGGCAAAGAGACAATATAGTCCAATATATTCCTATTTTTCTCAAAGCTACCGAAAACTCCAAATTAGAATCACTGCCCAGCTTTAGCAATTCATTTAGTTCAAGTTCCTGGTGACTTTCATTTTCTTACTTTATGTATTTTTTTAAATGTTTTATTTATTTTTGAGAGGTAGAGAGAGAGCATGAGCAGGGGATGGCCAGAGAGAGAGGGAGACACAGAATCCAAACACAGGCTACAGAGCCTGATATGGGGTTTGAACCCACTAACTGCTAGATCATGACCTGAGCTGAAGTCGGACGCTTAACTGACTGAGCCACCCAGACACCCCTATTTTCTTGCTTTAAAAGCTTGCCATATGTTTTTAAACATGATGATTCATATTAAATGTATTAATATGAAAAGGTATAAATATGAAATAGATTATAGAGTAGGCATTTACATTCCTAAATTTTGTTTGGTTACTATTTAAAAAACTCTCATTATCCTAGAATCATAGCATTTTTGCTTTGTTTTCACCAACATGGGCATTATTTATAATGTTGAAATATAACTTCATTCATATTGTAAATGAGGATTATTATAAATAGCAAATTTTTAAAAAATACACACACACATTTTCTCTCATAGCACCATTATTGGATGTGATCAGAAACTTAACTTCTAATCCTTTGCCAAATTGGTCAATTGTCAGGAATAAATATTGGTTGTTTTGATAATGTATTTATTTTCAAACTTAACCAATGTGATCTTCCTGGTTATTGGCCTTAGAAATAATTATGGATACAGGCATTGTTCACCTTGGCAAATGAATACATTCTTTCCTTTACCATGTCTTGATGGAGAAAGGAATATATTTACATGAAGTAAGTAGCAGACTGCCTGGGGAGAGATGAGTTTTAACTGAAAAGATGAAATTAGTTTTATGTGATAGCAGCTGTTCTGCAATATGTGTAGGAAAATCAATGAATTGTGATTCTTGCAGTACATATGCTCACAATTCCTCTTGACTTCCAACAAAAGTCATGCTTCTAGTTCCTAAGGGTACTTGCTTCATAAATTATATGTAATGACTATAACCAAAAAATATATATAATGATTATATAGTTTACAATGTAAATGGATAGGCAGTCCAAAATTTTGTTAACTTCTGCATCAGGATTGAATTTGGCTATATAGATAATAATAATAATAATAAATAATAGTAAAAGAAAACACATAAATATAAAAACAAGGGGTGCCTGGGTGGCTCAGTCCGTTAAGCATCCGACTTCGGCTCGGGTCATGATCTCGCAGTTCATGAGTTCGAGCCCCACGTCAGGGTCTGCGCTGACAGCTCAGAGCCTAGAGCCTGTTTCAGATTCTGTGTCTCCCTCTCTCTACCCCTCCCCGCTCATGCTCTGTCTCTGTCTCAAAAATAAATAAACTAGGGGCACCTGGGTGGCTTAGTCGGTTAAACGTCCGACTTTTGCTTAGGTCATGATCTCGCGGTTCGTGGGTTCGAGCCCCGCGTCGGGCTCTGTGCTGGCTGCCAGCTCAGAGCCTGGGGCCTATTTCAGAGTCTGTATCTCCCTCTCTCTCTGACCCTCCCCTGCTCACGCTGTCTCTCTCTCTCTCTCCTAGAAATAAATAAAAATATTAAAAAAACTATAAAAAATTTTTTTAAAACACAAAATTACACTGCCTGAAATAAGTATAATGGTAATTCTCTCTTAACCTCAGAGAAGATCTGAGATAGGCTCTCTGTGGTTCATGTAGTGGCTCTATAACATCCTGCTGCTCTGCCATCTTTATTATTTCACTTTATGGCCCATAATAGCTGCCTGCACTCCAGCCTTTGTATCTACATTCCAGTTAGAAGAAAGAAGGAAAAATGAAGGGTCTGCCCCCTTCCATTTTTTTGACCATCTGAACTGAATGCCTTTTTTTTTTTTTTTTGTCTTTAATTCTCAGTTAGTTAACATACAGTGTAGTCTTGGCTTCAGGAGTGGAATTCAATGATTCATCACTTACATATAACACCGAGTGCTCATCCCAACAAGTGCCCTCCTTAATGTTCATCACCTATATTCACCACCCCCATCAACCCTCAGTTTGTTCTCTGTATTTAAGAGTCTCTTATGGTTGCCTCCCTCTCTGTTTATATCTTATTTTTCATACCCTTTCTCTATGATCATCTGTTAAGTTTCTCAAATTCCACATCTGGGTGAAATCATGTGATATCAGTCTTTCTGTGACTGACTTATTTTACTTAGCATAATACTATGAAGAGTCAGCCTCTCCATTTTAAGGAAACTCCCCAGAAGTTCTACATTAACAGTTGCAGTTATACACATTAGTCAGAATTTAGTCACATGATCACATCTCACTACAAAGGAAGGTGGGAACTATTGTCCTTTAACTGAGCACATTGCTTTCCCAAATAAACGTAGGACTTTGTCACTAAGGAAGAGGAGACAATGGATATTGTGCTAGGCACTGTTTTGTTCACCGGATGAAGAGTATATCATGTGACAGTTGATGGCATAGGTTTGGAATCAGGCTGCTTGCTTTTAGATTCTGTCTCCTCCCATACTAGTTTTGTAAACCTGAGGAAGTAATAAAATTTTTCAGTGCCATCATTTATGAAATGGAGTTGACAGTGGACTCTAACCCATAGGGTTACTGATTGTAAGAATATAAATGACATATTATGGTGCCTAACACATACAGAATTATCAGTGATAGCTATTATTGTGCTTTTAATGTATATTATCTCATTGATTCTTCAGAACAAGTCTGTGTAGTACAAATTCTTATCCTCATTTTACAGATAAAGAATCTGAAAACATATAGAGCTATACAAAACCTCTCTATGGGCATTCAGTTAGCAAACAGCAGAGACTAGACCACAGCCCAAGTCCCCTGACTCCAAATCCTTACTCTTTTTATCATACAGGCTACTTCATTAATACATGTTGGTTATGTGATATCTCAGCAGTGAGAAAGTCCCAGGGTAGAAGTTCATACATGTATCATGGACAGGAGGCAAGACATTTTCAGGATGTTCCTGTGCAAAACTGAAGCCCACACAGAGTTGGTTTGACAGAAGTAGCTGGAGCAGAACCAGGGTCTGTGGATCCCAGAGACAGGTGAGGTCAAGAGGAGACAGAGACTGCATAGAAGTTTTGACAAATATGGCTATTGATACTCCCTTAATAAATCTTTTATAGCTATTAGCCTGCAGCTAGGTCAAACAGGATATTGCTTAGTACAATTGTTTAGTTTATTCTTACCCTTCCAGACTTAACAGCAGTTAAATATAGATAGCAAAATATAAACATTTTGACCAAGGTACCATGGAGCTGGGGTTGCCAGGTAAAGTAGAGGATGCCCAGTTAAATTTGAATTTCAAGCAATGTGTGTGTATGAGTCAAGTATCTGATGGGCACCATGTTAAATTTGACTTTTAGGTAAGCAATGAATACCTTTTAATTTTATTGCAAATATGTCCCAAATAATGCATAGGACATACCTATGTTTAAAAAGTTTGTTGTTTATCTGACATTCAAATATAACTAAGTGCCATTTCTTTTCTTCTTAAACTTGCAGCATTAGTGCTAACTCACATGACTATTTAGGATTCTAGCTAAGTACCCAGGACTGGCTCCACACAAAAGCAAGCAGGCATATAATACATATGAATGAAGAAGATAACAGACCTTATCTACTTAAACAGTGTTCCCCATAAGTATGCAGGATGGGGGCTGAAAATTCTACCATTTGAATAATTTGCATTATGACATTTTTCATTATGACAACTCCATACCTTGTTATGTTTGAGCCTTGCAAAATCCTAGAAGTAAAATGAATACAAGTAGTCCCATTTTACAGATTAAAAATTTACAAGTGAAAGATTAAGTGATTTACCTGAGGTTACAAAGCTGGTAAGTGACATAAAAGAGACTGAACATATATTTTGTGACTTGAGATTTCCTGCACTTCCTACACCAGTGGAGCTCAAACTTATTCAGTGGCAGGACTGCTAAATCTTATTCCTTGTGGAACATCTACTTCATTCACAAGACTACATTATGTGTATACAATACAAAAATCAAAATAATAAGCACTTATAATCACATCAAAACCTGGCTGTTAAAATACAAATGAACCATCTACAAGTTTTTCCATAAATATTATCATAACAATTAATAAGCAATTTACAATAATCCTGTGAGACAGGTGCTAGTATTACCTTCCTTTTGCAGATGAGAAAAGGGACTAGAGAAGTTAAGTAACTGGCCCACAGTCATACAGGAGGTGGGAAGGTGAGACTCAAGTGCAGGCTATCAACTCCAGGGCCCATGTTCTATAAGCTTTATGCCATCATTTTGTCATTGATGAGAAGGGAATAAAAGTATAAGAGAAATTTAAGAATAAAAAAACCTTAAGTGGGAAGATTATATGTTAGTGTGTGTGTGTGTGTGTGCGTGTGCACGCGCGCACGTGTTTGTGTGTGTGAATTAGGTGAGGTTGACATTATTCAATTTTAGTGGTAAAATATCTCAATTCACCAATGGTGGCCACTGCTTAGAAGGAATCCAGTTTGAGCATTTCAGCTTTGGAGTATGAGAGAAAGGCATGTGATGAGGTGGACTATAGGAAAAATAGGTGTGCACTGGGCATTTTCATTGACAAGCTCTTATTGTCAAATATACTTTACAAATAATGCTGTCTGAGGTTATTTCCAAGCCTTGACAAAAAAGCAGAGCAGTATAATACTGATATGGGATACATGCATTAAAAGGCCAGATGCCAAGTTTTGTTTAGTGAATTATGGGCAGAAATTCAGGAGATAGTCAATAGTCACCTTTTTCCAAGATATACCTACATTCATACTGCATTCCCCAACCTGATTATTTTATTATTTTATTGAATATAACCTACACCTATACTATTTCGGCATTCTGGAGAGCTAGTGGGCAATTAAATCAGTGTCTAGTTGCAAGAAAGGCCAAGTAACTTCCTGGGAAGACACTAGTCTTAAGGTAAGAGAAACAAGACACTTGATACCTTACCTTCAGGTGAAATAAATAATCAAGGTGTTTGGCTCAAGGACAATGGGTCATAGTCCAAGAGCAGGGGGTAGAGACATGTTTTTAAATGTCATAAAGCTACCCTCTACTCAGTCTCCTATATGCATAGTTAAATTTGAGTAACAGAGAGAGCAATAAAAATTCAAAGTTAGAATAAGATCATTGATGAGCTATATCACAAAAACCTTTGTTAAAAACTGGGAACTGAAGGCAGCACTGTTTTGAGAACTTATATCACAAGTAGGGGTGAAAGGCATTTGCCCTGCCTTCACATTGTGCATTTACAAGGAGAGGCAAGAGGAAGAGGTAAGAGGAAGATATCATCTCAACAGACTAGGGTTAAGAAGCTCCAAATCAATGCTGTAGAGGAAAAAGTGATAGTTTCCTACCATTCTGAGGTATCAGGGCAGGAAGTGCCAAGGTAGGTATCCCAGGGAGAATAATAATTTGGCATCTCTTCAAATTGATGTCCTGTAATATCACTTTCTTAGGGGAGAACATCTAGCTACATGGGAGAAAGACTGCAAAAGAGAGTCAACGAGGGAAGTTTCAGACTTTCTGCTTTTGCTCAAAACAATTGCACTCCAGCTCTGATCTGAGAAAACATATCCAGCCAGGTATCGTCCCAAGTTAACCCTGCCCATTTTGTTTAGAAGCTAGTCTATCGACCAACCAGCTGTTGTTACCATAACAAGGCTCTTGGAGGGAGAGGATGTCTCACCCTCTTTGGCTCCTCCCCACATTCCACCTCAAATCACCCGCAGAAATATGTCTACCAGCCACATACCTTACTTCTCCTGAAATGGTTTCTGAATAACGTTGTTTTCTCTTTCTTGTTACATTTTTTTGATGTCTGATTAGCTCAGTGATATTTTAATGTGCTGTATAGATTGGCAGCTGTTTCAGAAGACTCCTTTATCCAACTTAATAGGGGGAGGTGTCTTTGCTCTGAAATAAATGAGTGATCTCCTCATAGGTGGTTGAGAAGCATTATGCTGGAATTACAAACAGAGACAGCAATCAAGATTCTGCAGATGACCACGCCAAAATGTTGTTCTCCTGGGGCACCTGGGTGGCTCAGTCAGTTAAGCATCTGACTTTGGCTCAGGTCATGATCTCACAGTTCATGAGTTTGAGCCTCATGTTAGGCTCTGTGCTGACAGCTCAGAGCCTGGAGCCTGATTCAGATTTCTGTGTCTCCCTCTTGCTGCCCCTCCTCCACTCATGCTCTGTCTATCTCTCTCTAAAACAAATAAACATTCAAAAAAGACAAAATATTGTTCTCTGGCTGTTATTGGGACCCTTTTGTGCCTATAGGTGGTTTTGGTTTGAGCAAAAGTTAGAATTGTAGGTGATGGTGTAAGTAGATTAATCATTACCTCCCTAAGCATCCTAATCATGTGTATTGGCCAACGGTCTAGCAGGAAACAAATGGCATTCAAGCTGGATGAATGAAGATAATTTAATGAAGGGAATACATACAAGGGTGAAGGCAGGGTTGAAGGAAATCAATAGGGGACAGTGGAAACTCCCTCATCCTAGCAATAGCAGCGTGTTGTTTTTATTCCTAGGACCTCTAGACCTAAGAGGAAGAGGAAGAGAAGGTTACAAGTGTCTGGAGAAGTCCATGCATAGGAGCTGTAGCTTGTGGTTGACGACTGTAACTATTGTCAGGGAATGACCTGGTGGAGTGGAAGAAATCTGTCTCTTTATCCTTCTGATCTTCTGCTTGTGATGCTCATTGGTCAAGCTCTATTAGAAACCAGAGAGCCAAGGAGCCAACTTGGTGCAGTGCTCAGAGGTCAGCCTCCTGGAGCCACAGAACAAGGCAGAGAATAGATCTGAATCAGGCAAATGGAGAAGGTCCAATGTTTCATGTACTGCATTAATGGTGACCACATTTTAAAATGGATTGAATCGGCTCAGATTATGTTAAGTACAGCATGTACACTCAACCTAACAATTATAGGTAGTTGCCTACACTGGTTCTTAAGTGTACAGCATGATTAAAGTCATCCTCTTGTCCACACGTACTGCAGATGGATTCCATAAAATTTCTTAATTCTTCTTTTAAAAATAACTACATGTTTTTACACAGGTTTCTTAAAGGAATAATTACCACATCAAAAACACTATAGTATGTTCTCTAAAGGCTGTAATTAATTTTAGACAACTTATAGACTTTGAAGTACCTTATTGAAAGGCCAAAATTTCTGACATTTTCTGGAAGGAAATTTACGCAAGAGGCAAGACAGGAACATTACTGTGGATCAGTAGCTGTCTATGTAATGTGATTCACCAGCATCAGGAAAGTATCTCCCTACTGGACCCTAAGATTATACATCAAATAATTCAAAATTTCGTTTTATGGTTTGGTAGTTTGTTGTGTCTCCTTTTTCAGTAAAATGCAAATGCCCTGAGAAAACATCATTCATTCATTTAAGTCTTTCCTCATTAAACATTGACTGTTAATATCTGTTAGTAGTTTGTTAGACATTAGAATAACAAACATGAAGAAGATAGTCCTTGTCCTCAAGGTGCTCAGAATCTAATGGAGATTGGACACAAAGTATTCAAGGGCTCCAGAATTGGTCGATAAATGCCATGGGAGAGGCATAAGATACTGTGAGGGAATATCTATCTCTTTCTTGGAGGATAGAAGAAGGGAAGGGGAGTGGTAAGAATAAAGAAAGACCCTTCACAGTTGAGCTAATACCTGAAATGAAGATAAGTGAGGGTGAACCAGGTGGATAAAGTAGAAGTGAGTGTAGAAATTAGACTTTACAGGGGAAAAGGGGCCCTTCATCAGATCATCTCCAGAGAATATGAAACTATAAGAGCACTCTGAGGTCAAATAATAAAGGGCCTTGAATGCCATTCTAAAGAGTCAAAGAATGATTAAGTGGAGCAGTAGTCCTTTACTATTATTCCTCTATAGAAAAGTCATCCTTGAGGGCCGCCTGGGTGGCTTAGTCAGTTAAGCGTCCGACTTTCGCTTGGGTCATGATCTCACGGTTCGTGGGTTCGGGCCCTGCGTCGGGCTCTGTGCTGACTGCCAGCTCAGAGCCTGGAGCCTGTTTCAGTCTGTGACTCCCTCTCTCTCTGACCCTCCTCTGCTCACTCTCTCTCTCTCTCTCCTAGAAATAATAAAAAACATTAAAAAAAATTAAAAAAAAAAAAAGAAAAGTCATCCTTGAGGCAGTGCAGAGGATTGGATTGAAGGAAACAAGACTAGAGAATGAGTTAAGGAGGTCTTGTGATGGTTTTAGCAAGAGATGAGAAAGTATGGATGAATAGATAGAAGTGGAGGTTTTCTAAAACTACTCACGAGGTTCTGAGCATGACATTGTAGCCAACTTGCTGTGGTGAAGACTGGGACTAGGTATGAATAATTGAGGAAGAGAGATTAGAATGATGCCCACATTTTTGTCTTGGGTGATTGGGTAGAGGCTGTAGCATTGACTGAGGTGAGGAATATAGGAGAAGGACCATGTCTGCAGAGGAAAATGAATTTGGTTTAAACATCTTCAGATAGAACCTCGGAGAGAGGTCTGAAGGTGTCAGAGTATGGGTGGTAATCAAAGGAGTGGGTGCAGGAGCTTTCCTACATGGGGTAAGCAGAGAAGAGGCTAAAAGATTGACCTTTTGGGAAGTACCTATGTTTGAGGAACATGTGAAGGAGGAGTAGTATATAGGTGAAAACCCAAGCTGACTGGGATCATGGAGAAAAAAGTTTTTAAAAGAAAAGTGGTTTGTAATATCGAATGCTACAGAGAAAGGGTGTATTAATTAGGACACACTTGGCTGCAAATAGTAGGATGAAAGTGACTAATGTCATTATAAATGACTTATCAATAAGCCTGAAGTAGGTGGTGTCTACATAAGTCTTGTGACCCAGCAATGTTATGGAGGACCCAAGCACTTCCCATCTTTCTATTCTGCTACGTTCAGCGTGTCAACATGTTTCCCATAGGGTCACAGACTGGGCATGTCAAGTAGCCAAGAGCATCCTAAGCAGAAAGCAAGGGAGGTAGAGACAATAAGGATTTTGTGTGCTTCATTCTCATTCAAGGAGCACAGTCTTTCCTGGGAGAACCATCAACTTCCCCCTTATCAAGGCTCTTTCTCACTCCCAGATCAATCATTGGCAAAGGGAAAGGGTTGCCATGACTGGATTAGATCAGTCATGACTCATTGCTCAAGACTGGGCAAATAAACAGGAGCCAACAAGAAAGATGGGAAAATAGCAATTTTCACTGTCTTTTTCCTACAGAAATTTAGTAAGAATAGGACTGAGGTGTACCCATTGGATAAGGGCAGTTTGGAGCATATTGTTGGCCTCAGGAAGAGAAATTTCAATGAAAGCTGAGTTAAAGGTTAGTACCAGAGCCAGATTACAGTGGACTGAAAAGTAGGCCCTAGACTACTCTTCAAATAAATGTAGGTATGTTTGTCTAATCCTTTTCTGGGAACATGTTTTATGAAGAGATGGTAAGGATTATCTAAGGGTTCATGGGAAAAGAAATAAAAAAAGAAGTTGGAACCTGGAAGACAAACTTTGCCTAACTCATCTTCTGAACAAGGACTTCTCTTTGGCCAGGAACATAGTTTTCTCCAGATTTCTCCAAATTTGAATTTCTCCTCATTGCAAGGTTCAGCCACAGACTGTAATTTTTAGAAATCTGAGTCAGCAACAAGAAAGAGGTTGTTTTGAACTCTAAATAGAGCCTTACTATTCCACAGCTGTGTACAATTGGGGGGGTGATTAAAAGGTTTATACAAAGCACTTAAATTAAATTAGCTAGGAGAAAATTCAATTTTGAACTCCTTCCAAGACTTCTAATAAAGAGATTATATATTTCATTAAAAAAATAAAAATAAGGCTGAGGGTGGAGTGATACATCTAACTGAATAACAGCATAGACTTTCTGCTAAAGCTAGGCACTCTATTTGTACCACCCCCCGCCCGGTACTTGGGAATAGTTTGTGTGCCTGTATCAGCCTCAAAATGCATCTTTTCCTCTGTCTGCTGAACACTGAGTAGAATAGTAGGTAGCATCCTCTTCATATCAGTCAGCTTGAAAACAGACATAATTAGCTCATCACCTTGGTTAATCACCTTTTTTGCCTCTTTTGTTTGTTTTTAATAGACTTTATTTTTTAGGATAGTTTTAGGTTCACACCAATACTGAGCAGAAGATACAGAGATTTCCTATATATCCTGTGTCCCCATATATGCACAGCCTCCATTGTTATCAACAGTCATACCAGCATGGTACATTTGTTACGATATGAGTCAACATTGACATATCATCACCCAAAGTCCATAGTTTACATTAGAGTTCACTCTTGATGTCTGTTCTATGGGTTTGGACAAATGTACACTGACATATATCCATCATTGTAGTATCATACAAGTATGTTTCTGCCCTAAAATTGCATCATGCTCCTCCTAATCATCCCACTACTCTCATTCCTGGAAATCACTAATCTTTTTACTCTCTTTATAGTTTTGCCTTTACCAGAATGTGATATAGGTGGAATCATACAGTATATACTCTTTTAAGATTGGCTTGCTTCACTTACTAATATAGATGTAGGATTCCTCCATGGCTTGATAGCTCAGTTCTTATTAGCACTAAATAATATTCCATTGTCTGGATGTATCGCAGTTTACTCATTAACCTACTGAAGGACATCTGCTTCCAAGGTTTGCAATTATGAATAAAGCATATATAAAACAAACATAATCAGCCAATCTTCCTGGTTGATGAGTTGTCTCTTATTCAGCTTTGGTCACTAGAGTTCTAGCTTTTGAGCTTAAGAAAACGTAAAGCAATAGGAGAAAGTTTGTGGCTTACAGGTAAATTTATTAGTCAGAGCGGACATAAGACAATAGATGACCTCTCTTTCCAGCTGTTCGCACTATCTCTAAATACACATTCTAGTGAAAGAGCCTTAAGTACAGAGAACTTAAATACAGGGTAATTCAGTCTGACTCTATTTGGCTGGCTGTGTTTTGAGCTGCTTTGACCAATTTGGAACAGAATTCACCATGGGTTTTAACAATTTAGAAGTATAACATAACAGTGTTGAGGGAATCTAAGCAATCATCTGATTAATATGGGTAAACAGAGATCTAATAATCTATGTTGGATATAGCCCCAAACCAGAATCTGGGCTCCTGACTTCAATACAGCTTTTTCTCCATTTTTCCTGGTGACCTCACTTTCCCAATATCTTTCTTAATTAAGGCAAAACCTTAAGACAATCTTAAAATCTAAAACACTGTCAAGCTAACTTTAATTTTCAGGTACTTCAAGTAGGTTTTAAGCTATTGATCTTGCAGCTTTTGTTCTAGGCAATAACAAGCAGCCAGCTCAGAAAAGCTTTATACATGTAGAATTGGTAAAGGAAGGTTATGCTGTTGTTTACTTATTTATCCAGTCCTTCACATTTCTTTCTTTTTCTTTTAATTTAAAGTTACAGAGTGCTTCATCCAGGTCTTCTAAATATTCTTTCTTGAAATAACAAGCCAAAAGATAGACATTGTACCAGTCAGAGTTCTTAGCTGCAAGCAAAAGATACCAACATACAGCTAATTTAGGCAGAAAATGGAATTTTTAATAAATAGATATTGGGGGCACTTGGATGGCTCAGTCAGTTAAGTGACTCTTGATTCTGGCTCAGGTCATGATCTCATGGTTCCCAGGTGGAGCCCTGCATTGGGTTCTGTGTTAGCTGCTTGGGATTCTCTCTCTCCCTCTCTCTGCCCCTCCTCTGCCCATGCTCTCTCACTCTCTTTCTCTGTCTCTCAAAATAAATAAGTAAACAAACCAAAAAAAAAAAAAAAGGATATTGGATAGTTTCTAAGCTCTCCGGAAGGAGTAAGAATCCGGTTTAGAGGACACACATCTAAAACAATGTTGAAAATCATGTCATGAAACTATTGTTATGAGCACCCCCTGCCGCTGTTGCTGGGTGGTAGGCATTGTCTATGGTCTGTCTAGATCACCGGAGTTGGACCCTGGATGTTGCTACTTTCCTGGCTGACTTTGTTTGTTTTTTTAATGTTTTTATTTATTTCTGAGAGAGAGAGAGACAGCATGAGCAGGGGAGGGTCAGAGAGAGGGAGATACAGAATCTGAAACAGGCTCTGAGCTGGCAGTCAGCACAGAGCCCAACTCAGGGCTCAAACCCACGAACCGTGAGATCATGACCTGAGCCAAAGTCAGACGCTTAACCTACTGAGCCACCCAGGCACCCCTTTGCTGGCTGACTTTGGAATTAGATGCACTTACCATTCCTGTCCCCGCTAATTGCCAGAAAGGATTTGGTTTGGTTTCCTCTTAGTATCTCTGTAGTTTCCAATTTAAAGTCTAGGGAAATCTTACGTGATTGGCAGAACCCTGGTCATGAGCCGATGTCCTAGCAGCAGAGGAGGCAATAAAAGTGAGCATCTGGCATAATCAGTTTCTACAGTGAGAGGTTAACTCTCCATAACGTGACTGGTTTAGATGCTGAGCAGCCAAGAAGAAGGACAATAGTTGACTATAGGGACTTGTCTATCACAGTGGTTTCAACTTAATATCTTTAGTATTATTTACTGTTTTGAGTAGGTAATATATTTATATGTTGCAAAATTCAAAAGATAAGAAAAGATGTGTAGTAAAAAACAAGTTTCCCTTTCCCTGACTCCCAGCCATTTACTTAGCCTCCTTTGTATGGTGGATTGTTACTGTCACCAATGTTCACTTCTATTCGCTAGAGAAGGAGTGCGAGAGATTAAGATTTATTTTAAGGAATTGGCTCATGAAAATAATGGAGGCTGCAAGTTCAAAGTCTGAAGTTCAAGTGTATGGCTATCTGCTGGCAGAATTCCCTCTTGCTTGATGGAGGTCAATCTTATGTTCTATTTGGGCCTTCACCTGATTGGAGAAGACTATATTACAGAGAGTAATCTTTTTGCCTCAAAGCCCACAAATTTACATATTAATGTCATTCAAAAACACCCTGAGAGAAATATCCAGAATAATGTTTGATCTGGTACTATGGCCAGCCAAGATTGCACACAAAATTTTCACATCACAGGGGATTATGTGACTCATGGCTGGGATTAAATGCAAAATATTGAAGGAAATGGTAATCTGATTACATTGGCAGAAGTATTTTTTAAAAAATCAGGTACATGTCAGTCAGTATCTCTTCCAGTGTCAATAAAATTAGACTCGAAGTAAAGTCTAAAATTCCTAGACTCATTTTATGTACACAGTTTTCTCTATAATCCATACAGAACAATTCTAACTGTGTAGCCAGGAGTATGGATATAAGCATCAGACAGATTTAGTTTTGAATCCTGGGTCTACCTTCTGCTTGCTCTGTGGTTTTGGATGAACTCCTTAAACTTTTTTGGCTTTGGTTTTCTCATCTATAAATTGTTTTCTTTAATATGAGGGTTAATTAGAAAATGTATACAAAACATTTAGTATCAGAAGCAAAATAGATGCTCAGTATGAGTATTGTTGATATATAATAATCAAAAGAGATTGAGTGCAAAATTATATTTTAACTCATAATCATATGGAAGGAGGCAAATCACTATGAAGTCTTTTAGAAAATTTTACTTTGAAAATTTGAGAAATTATAATGTAACTCATCAGTAGCACTTTTATCTGACATTCATGCACCACAAGAGCGTTCCTGGAAGTGAGGCAGAGAATGGGAGCTTGGCTAGATGGATAAGAGAACAGCTTGAATGTCCTAGCATTCACAACTTTATGTTTCCGAACAGGCTCAGATTTGGTATGGCTGCAAGGATATATTGGCAAAAAACTTCTTTCCTTTAACTAAGTACCAACTCATTGCTATCCTTAATGAGAAAGATGAGAAAGGAAGTGTGTGCCCAGAGTCGGCAGGAAAATTTTGTGTACATTGTCTTCTGCCTTTTAGTGATCAAGACTGTGAAGTATTATACAAATATAAACTTCTCCCTGTTTGCAATGCAAAGAAAACTGATGCTGTTGAATCAGGAATATATTTAATTTAACACAAGAAAGGGTCAGGGACAAGATGAGCAGCAATCTTACAGCTTTATAAATAGAGGTAACAAGAGCTAACCATGTATTTTCCTGGATCATGTTCTTGATCTTCGCCTCACCATTTTAGTTACTTGCAACATATCTTATGGGCAACTACTAACATTCTGAAGTCATTAGTCTGTGATCATCACAAAACATGTGTTTGGTCAGTTGATTTAATCTCATGCTGCTTGAAAGGAGGATCCAAAAGAGCAGAACTTTTTTTAATACTTTTTTTTTTAATTTTAGAGAGAGAGGGAGCAATATTAGGGGAGAAAAGCAGAGAGAGAGAGAGACAGAGACAGAGACAGAGACAGAGAGAAAGACAGAGAGAGACAGAGAGAGAGAGAATGAGAATCCCCAAGCAGGCTCCATGCTGAGTGAGAGCTCGATCTCACACGGCTCTATCTCATCACTGTGAGATCATGACCTGAGCTGAAATCAAGAATTGGGACTCTAACCAACTGGGCCACCCAGTCAGCCTGAAATGAGCAGTCTTGAAACTTTTGGATACAATTCCCTAGCTTCCCACAGTGCTCTGCTACTGTTCGTTTGAAAGCATTTGGATAAAATAGCCAATAATATGTTCCCCTTCATGTAATACTCTTTAATTCTTTCTTTATTCATCATATTTTTCTTTGCTCTGTTGATTACCCTGATCCTAGGAGTTTGGCATCAAACAATTCTGATAACAATTGCTTTGGGTCTTTTGAGAGTCTGGTCATCTTTTATATCTATCTATCTACAAAACAACGGATAGAATTTTTCAGAAATTCTAACCTCCTGTTTCATGTTTTCTTGCTTTCAAAGGGACAAATATATAACAAAGATCCCATGAACCTAGAGAATTCCCAAGTTAATGTCAATTATGTGCAAATATTTTACAACTGTACAATACTTTCTCATGTTTTCAGAAGGTAACTGATTGTATTTTTGATAGAAACTTACCTCTAGAAGTATCAACTCTTCAAGTTTGCTCTTTATAGTTTTCAGTGGTCTTTCTTTTTTCTGTTCCTTCCTTTCCTCTACTACCTATTCCTTCAGCAAAGATAATGTGGGACAGGAAAAGGGGAGGATAATTTGATGGGCAAATTGGGAAGGGAAGGAAATCAGTAGGACCTACCCTTCCTCCATCACATGGTCTAACATTTGAACTCTGGGACTACAATGGACTTTGGGACACAACAGCCTTATCATTTTATGAACCCCATGAAGTGTGGACACAAGGACATTATCCTCCTCCAGTGAGGAAACGCTAGGTTTACAGGATATGGTGCTTTATCCTAAGGTTGAAGGCTATTCCTTAGTGAGACATAACTTTATCCCTGTTTTTGAAAAACAGTGTATTTATTGACATTCTAAAAATGACAACTATTAAAAATATTTTCAACTGGTCATTTTCTTCTAGGGTTATCTTACCTTATTGGGGTAAAAAACATAAAATTTACAATCTTAACCAATTTTAAAGTGTACAGTTCCATAGCACCGTTCACACTGTTGTGAAACAAACCACCAGAACTTTTTCATCTTGCAACACTGACATTCTGTACTCCTTAAAGGACAACTCGCCTTTGTTCCCTCTACCCAGGCCCTGGTAGCTGCCATTGTACTTTCTATTTCTATGAATGTTGGTGCTTTAGATCCCTCATATAAGTGGAATCATCTAGTATTTGTCTTTTTGTGACTGGCTTATACCACTTAGCATAATGTCCTTAAGGTTCTTCCATGCTGTAACAGGTGACAGGATTTCCTTCCTTTTTAAAGCTGACTAATACTTTATTGTAGGTACATATCACATTTTATTGATCTATCCATCTGTTGAAAACTTGTGTTGCTTCCTCCTCTTGGTTATTGTGATATCCTGTTTATTAAATATTAAAATTTAATAATATTATTAAATATTAAATATGAAAATTTAACTTCAGCCTTCTGATACCCTCTGGTAGATTTAATAAACATGACATCATCTGTAAGGAACTTCTGACAATCAAGGAGAGAGTGCAGCATGAGAAGAGAGTTGAAGACAGAATCCTGGGGAACCCAATCCCTTTGAGATGCCAGCAGAAGAAGAAGGAGGAGGCTGAGACGTAAGGATGAATAGGAAAGAAGCAGCCCAGGGGATGGGGGTGTTTCCTAGGGGAAGGAGACAAATGTCAGAGAATACAGGGCAGCCAAGTATGAAAGGTGTTAGCACCAACAGAGCCGTTAGGATTGTTTGCAGTTTCAGAAGAGGAGAGAAGCTTGATGAAAGTAGGTGGAGGAGTGGGAAGTGAGAAGGTAGAGAAATCTGTTGAAGACTACTCAAGGAGTGTAGATATGAACAGAGGAAGAAGAGTAGTAACCAGAGGGGCGGGGTGTAGTGCTTTTTTGCTACATTGTTATTTTTAACCCAAGAGAGACTTGAGAATCTCTAATTGTTGGTTTCAATTGAATTGTTGCTACATAAAACATGATCCTAAAACTGAATGTCTTAAAACAACCATTTTATTTTGCCCCATGATTTTGTGAGTCAAGGGTTCAAGAAGGGCTAGCTGGCTGGTCTGGCTTCTATCCATGTGGTGTCAGTGGTGAAGGCTAGGACTGGAGAGTCTACTTCTAGGATGGCTGTTTTATGCACATTATGTGTGGTGCCTGGGTGCTCCTTAATATCCTTTTCTCTTCCAGGGCCTCTCATGTGGGTTGGGCTTCTCGCAGAATGGTAGTCTCAGAATAATCACACTCATTACATGGCAACTCACGTTCAAGAGTTATTACTATAAGGGAGTCAGATGGAAGCAATAAGGTTTCTTTTGACCTAGACTTGAAAGTCAGAGGTCAATTCCACTGCTTTCTATTGGTCACACAAGTCGTTAAGATTCATGCATATTCAAGAGGAATGAAGGACTAGACCCTACCTCTTGACTGGGATGGCATGAGCCAGTAGGGAGGGAAGGACTTCATGGCAGCCTTCTTGGAAACAAGTAGAGGAAGAGGGTTTGAAGTTACTCAGGTACTGAGGTTGCAGGAATGAATGAGGCTTTTGAGATTTGAAACTAAAGATGGGTATGCTGAAAAGCCTTTGGCAAGAGGAGGAAGATCCTTTTATGACACTATAATCCTTTATAAACCATAGATGTTTTTCAGTGTGCTGCAAAGTCTCAGAGTTCTGCCTGCTTTTTTCAGGTTCCTGGCACATCGTGAGAGGAAATTCAAATACTTGAGGAGCCTTTTTCTAAGCCAAAGAATACTGCAGAGGGTCGCAGGTACATACACTGAATGGTCTACTGCCATGTGTTGATTTGAAGGCCCTCATTTCAAATGCTTTCTGAGGAAATCCCTGTAGTCAAAGGCTTCTCTTACTATCTTTACCCACCCACCTTTATGAGTGATCAGCTGTAATAGTTCTAATAAACCTATTGTTTTATCTCTTTGAGAAGAAATATAGTGCCTAGTCCATGGAATTAACTATTACAGCTACTAGCTATGTGATCTCTAGGCAAATTATTTGGCCCCCTAGAGCATCAGTTTTTCCATCTGTAAAATAGGCACTAATAACCTCAGTAACCTCAAAGGGTTTTTGTGAGAATACAATGATATAATTCATGTAATGAGGCCCTTAGTAAGCTCTCAATAAAGGATAGGTGTTTTTATTGTTAAAACTGTTTATCTTCAGGGGCACCTGGGTGGCTCAGTCAGTTAAGTGTCTGTTGATTTCAGCTCAGGTCATGGTCTCTCACAGTTCTTGAGATCAAGCCCTACATGGGCTCTGTGCTGATACTGTAGAGCATTCTCTCACTCTCTCCCTCTCTCTCTGCCCCTCCCCCACTCATGTTTCTCTCTTTCTCTCTCAAAAATAAATAAACTTAAAAAAACCTGTTCATCTTCAGATGAGCTCCTCAGTTTCATCTTTGGGTGGGAAGCGAAGTTTAGCTTCTTGCTGGACAAGCTGGAAATTGTTGTGACTCACTCTCCACAAATGGTACACTTTGAACCAGAGTGGAATTTTACCTTGTGTGCTACAAAATCTTTACAAGCTTCTTCAAGGCCTAGTTTATAAGGAGAAAGTATCTTGGGCACTTACATAAGATAATAAAGCACACTGAATCAGAGGGCTAAGAAAGGGACTTTGAGCATCTGTCTAATTTGCTGCTACCTAAGCCACCCAGACATGTGAGACTCTGCCTTCGTGCAAACAACTCCTGGGTCTTACTGGCTCTGTTTTCAGCTCCCTCCTCCTCCAGCCAATGCTGCCCCTGGACCCAGGTGGGCCTCCTTCTTACTAGGAGGCAAAGTGGGAACATCGGTATTAACCACTCTTTTGCCTTTGTTTGAAAAATAAGATATGGTAATGGAGCACTTTGACTAGAATCTTTACAAATCCTATAAAACAAAACCTTTCTTGGGCCAGTTTCAAGAATTTAGGTCATTGTGCTGGTGAGTAATGATTTAGAACTGACTCGATCCCTTTGTTTTGGCTGCCAAATGCCCATGGCTGGTTGTAACCACCCTATGGGTTCTTCAGCCTCCCTTTGCCCTTCATGATACTCAGCTTTTGCGGTGAGGGTAATTTCAGCACATGACACTGAGCACGCCCATCTCCCCCTCCAGAGTCCAGACCGAATGTGCCTGACTCCAAAGCTTCCCTAGTGTTCGCTTCCATCTCCCACCCATGCCATGAAAGCGCAGGGGAACTGGGTGGATCCTGGATGTCTTTTGTCCAGCCTGTGCATGACAAGGCTTCTCCCTCCTCATGTGTGGAAGGGTTTCCTCACTACCTCTTCTATCCTTACTCTGCATGGCCCAGAACTCCTGACTTTCTCTCTCCAGTGAACTCTCTTTCATAAAGATGGAACATCTATGTATGCGTAGGTTTNAAAAAAAAAAAAAAAAAAAAAAGGAAAAAAACCCTAATTCAAGCTCTTAATCCAAAGTGATTCCACCCAGACTGTCAGGAAAGGGGAATGAAACAATGTGGCTGAGGGTGGGAGCTGGGAAGGGGGGAGGTGGCTAGGGGTGTAAGTGGCAGCAAGGAGTCTGAGGTGGCCAGATTCCCCGACCTTGTTGGGTCAGGGGATTTTCTCTGAATCAGAAGTACCTTGTAAGGCATGCCCAGGTCTGCTTTTCTTTCTTTTATTTTCCTTTTTAAAAAATAATAATAATTATTATTATTTTAAGTGTTTGCTTATTTTTGAGAGAGAGCAAAAGCAGGAGAGGGTCAGAGAGAGAGAGGGAGATACAGAATCTGAAGCAGGCTCCAGGTTCTGAGTGGTCAGCACAGAGCCCGACGTGGGGCTGGAACCCACAAACTGTGAGATCATGACCTGAGCTGAAATTGGACACTTAAACAACTGAGCCAGCCAGGCACCCCTTGAATTATTATTTTATTATTATCGTAACAGTTCCCATAACTAACTGAGGTAAATAAGAAATCAGAGGTCAAAATTTATATTTGACCAGTCATTCTAAGAAATGAGATGTTCTTATTTCTGTTTGTCTTATTATCAGTTTGAGTCTGTGCCCCCACCCCGTCAACCCTTTCACAATGATTCTCAGCTTTTGTAGAAAAAAAAGCCTTAATCCCCTAAGGAATCTTTTTAGACATTTTTTCTTTTAATGTTTATTTTTGAGAGGGAGAGAGAGAGCGTGAGTGAGGAAGGGGCAGAGAGAGAGGGAGACACAGAATCCAAAGAAGGCTCCAGGCTCTGAGCTGTCAGAACAGAACCTGATGCAGGGCTCGAACTCACAAACCGTGAGATCGTGACCTGACCTGAAGTCGGCCACTTAATCGGCTCAGCCACCCAGGAGTCCCTAGACATTTTTTTCTTGATCACCCCTACATGAATATTTAATATAACAGATGTCCTGCACATTTATTGTGTGCCTATCTGTGCTATATATATAAAAAGAGTAAAATTTTGTTGCCCCAAGTAACCAGATTTCACCCCTTGAGGACTATGTCACCCTGTTGAGAATATGTGCCCCAGAAGTAAACCAAGATGAGGCAAGGAGTTTTTAGGAGATGAGGAGAAGCTGCTAGGGGAGTAGGAACGTGAGCCAGAGAAGGAAAGAAGTGAGCAGTGTGTGATTTACAGCATGAGGCACTGTGGGCAGTGGGGGTGTACTCTAAGGGGTGCTCTGGGCCCCAAGGTGAACACCCACCTCCAGGACATTTTACCTGAGGGGCCAGGTATATACAGAGCCACTTTTCTCAGTCATTGGTTGAGGGTTGCTCCCAGGAAGATATTAATTCTCCAGCAATTTTATTCTGTCTCTCGCTTGAGCGAGAGTTCGAGCTACAGAGGACAGAGAAAGTCTCGGGCAGACTCGTGGGTGCTGGCAGCAGCAGACTTAGGGGCTCTTTCAGGGCACATAAATTGACAGTGCTGAAGGGCACTGGGAGGGGAGCACTGACATTGGCTGCATTGTTTTTTTAAAAATAGACTTTATTTCAGTTTTAAGTCCACAGCAAAATCAAGCACAAAGTACAGAGAGTTCTCATATACCCACTGCCCACCCCCCATGTGCATAGCCTCCTCCACTATTAACACCCCCCACAGGAGTGGTCCATTTGTTACAACTGGTAAACCTGCACTGACACCTCATTATCACCCCATCCATAGCTTACCTGCCCAGCAGCATAATCACATACATTATATTACATGGCTCACTCTTGGTGTTGTACCCTCCTGGGTTTGGACAAATGTGTAATGACAAGTATCCACCATCACAGCATCATACAGAGTAGTTTCACTGCCCTAAACATCCCCGTGCTCTGCTTGTCCATCCTTCCCTCCCTGCTGCATTATTTTTTTCCTTCTAGTCTCTGTCACCACATTACAACTCTTACATAGTTATAATCACCATTGGGATATAATTTTGTACTGTGCTTTTTTCACTTGAAGCATTTTTTTCCAGCTTGATAGAGTTTTCATAATTATAATCTTGAAAGCCTGCATAGTTTTCCTTCATATGCATATACCGTAATTCCCACCAGCATTCCCCTATTGTTAAACATTTAGTTTATTTCCGTTTTTTCCCCTGCTATGATCAATAAACACACTGCTAGAGGAACAAAGCTAGAAGGGACTCATTAAAAGTAGTGCTAATAGTGGTTGTATGTCATAGAATTCTATGCATTTTTGTTTTTGTTCTGCTCGTTTTTCTAGAATTGCTTTTATGACAGGAAAATAACAGTTTTATGTGTTAACTTGGCTAAGCTAAAGCCAGCTGTTCAATCAAACACTACTCTAGGTGTTGCTGTGAAGGTATTTTGTGGATGTGATAGAGAGCTACATGCAGTTAACTTCAGGTGCAGGAGATTATTCTTGATAATCTGGGTGCACCTGGCACTATCAGCTGGAAGGCCTTAAAAGCAGAACTGAGGTTTATGTGAAGAAGAAATTCTGCTTTGCACTTCAGCCTCAGCGACTGCTTGAGTTTCCAGCCTGCCCTTCCTGATAGCTTGTCCTGTGGATTTTGGAATTGCCTGCCCAGCTCCCATGGCCACATAAACTAATTCCTTGCAATAAACATTTCATATACATGTGTATATACATATATATACATATATATATATGCTTATATATTATATATAGCATATGTTTATATATTATATATAATGTTTATATAAAGTGTTTATTTTACATGTCTACACATGTAGACATGTAAAATAAAGGTTTCCCTCTGGTGAAACCCTTGATGACCCAGTAACCTCTCATTGCCTCTCCCCTCCTCCCAAAATGAGACATTGTAAAGAACATCTTTTTTAAAAAATTTATTTATATATTTTGAGAGGGAGACAGAGACAGAGACAGAGAAAGCACATGCTCACATGTGAGTGGGGGAGAGAGAGATCGAAAAGGAGAGAGAAAGAATCCCAAAAAGGCTCTGTGCTCACAAACTGTGAAATCATGACCTGAGCCCAAATCAAGAGTTGGACACTTAAAATGGGGCACCTGGGTGGCTCAGTTGGTTAAGTGTCCAACTTCAGCTCAGGTCATGATCTCACGGTTTGTGGGAGCCCTGCATCAGGCTGTGCTGAATGCTTGCTCAGAGCCTGGAGTCTGCATTCAGATTCTGAATGCTTGCTTCAGAGCCTGTGTCTCCTTCTCTCTCTGCCCCTTCCTGCTCATGTTCTGTCTCACTCTCTCTCTCAAAAATGAATAAAGGTAAAACAAAAAGATAAAAAATAAAAGAGTTGGACCCTTAATTGACTGAGCCATCCAGGTGTTCCTGGAAAGAACATCTTAAGGTGCCCAGATTTTTCTTCTCATTTTGTCCTTTTTTCTTCCCCAGGATTGAGATTTCTAGATGTAGCATGAGCATATTTAACTAACATACACTTTCTTATTATGAACCCTAAACAATAGTGAACTCAGGAGGCAAATTAAAGGGTGAGCCAGATGGGTCATGTGATGAGGTGCCAATTTAAAATGGATCCTGAAAACCTCTGGAAATGTAGTAAGACAGAGCAAATTTTGTTCACCAGGAGCCCTCTCAGGGAGAGTACTTAGTGTGATTAGAAGAGACAACTTGGTAAGTTGCGTAGGCTTGGGGTAACGACACTTCCAAAGAAAATGCTCAGAGATAAAGCTGATGGCCTGAACTGCCCTGAAAGTGGCGATTCCAGTTCATTGTAGGAATTTTTGCTGGCTGGAGTTTGCCAGTCTGGGACCAGAGCTGAACTGCAAGGGACAAGCAAGGAGAGACATACTTCTGTTCCAGTGGTCAATTTACTCCCCAGAAGCCCTTTGCCTGCACTCTAAGAAAATGTAAACACATATTTAAGCAAATGTCTGTTGAATGGAGTGCCAAAATATTAATCAGCTTGAGTTGCCCACTTACCTAGGCCATCCCTTCTGGGCCTCAAGTTGGTCCCTAATTAAATTTACTAACTACATGCAGTGTACATTTCATTCCTTAGGACAATAAGGCGCAAGTGTCATGACATTGTTAGGATTTGTAATACAGAGAGTTGCATAATGGTGGCAGTATGAAGAACCTGAATCCCAGAAGATCGCATAAAAGATGTGGAGTTTCAAGTGCTGATTTCCATTTATTCAAGCAATATATTTCAGGTACCAGGCATTATACAAAGTGCCATGGGTACAGAAGTGAAAGAGTTATAGACTCTCCTCCCAATGGAGTCTCAGGAAAATATGGACAGCAATTGCATAGAGATTGCATATAAAATTATTTAGTAGAGAGCACAGTGAGGGAAACACATCTGATGCCATATGAAGGCATATAACAGAGGGAACAGAGCTCAGCTAGTCGGGATGGCTGAGGCAGCTTTGTAAAAGCAGAAGGTGTTCTGGTGGGACTGACAGAGGAAGCTGACTTTCCTAAGTTGTACCTTAGCCTCTGAGTTAGAGGTGTGTATGTATTTGTGTGTGTGTGTGTGTGTGTGTGTGTGTGTATGTGTGTGTGTGTGCTGGCACATACATGTTGGCTGTAGGAAGGAAGAGCAGATAGGAGAATACATTGAAGAAGCTGGGACTGGTGGCTGTTCATTGTAGTATTTAGAAAGACCACTCAATCACCTGTTAGCAAAGTAGCAAAGGGAAGGCACAGCAAACACAGCACAAACAGGAATAGCTTTCCAATGCCTCAGATAGTTCTTGGTCCATAGCAGGTGCTCACTAAAGACCAAATGAGGGAAAGACCAGGGGCACCTGCGTGGCTCAGTTGGTTAAGCATCCAACTCTTGATGTCGGCTCAGGGTTATGATCTCACAGTTCCTGAGATCCAGTCCATGTCAGGCTCTGTGCTAACACCATGAGTCTGCTTGGGATTCTCTCTTTCCCTCTCTCTCTGCCTCTGTGCTGACAGCATGTAGTCTACTTGGGATTCTCTCTCTCTCTCTAAACAAACAAATAAATAAATAAGGGAAAGATCACCCAGGTGCTCTACTATGTGCCAGGTGCTGTATTAGGGTGCTTTATGTGAACTCTCTTACTCTTAGCATAATGATGCCAAGATGCCAAAAGAAAAAGGAGAAAACCTCAGTCTAGAGATTTTGAAGAACGTGTTCAAAGTCACCAAACCTAACACAAAAGTGTGATGTTTGCTATAGCTACTAAGGATAGAAGAACAGAATCAGTAGGAATCATTGTGGAAATGAATAGAGTTTGAATTGAATTCTTATACCGAACATTACCCATCCCTGTGGTGTATGATAGAATTAATGTTTCTCTGCAGCTTATGGATGAGGTTTCCATTCCTTTTATCTAAAAGCATTCAGAGCAGAGCAAGCAATTAAAAATAAATGGTTGGATAAGACATTTTAAACTTGGCCTTCAGACTTTTACTGACAAGTTACCTTCTGTTTCTCTTATTTCTCTTTTTGTTTACCTTAACCACAACCCTTACTAGGTATTCTGAAAATGGTTTTTCCTCCTAATTTATTTTAAATGAAGTAAACTCTATATAGATTTCACTAATCAAAGAGAGCCTCTGGTTTTTGTCTTGTCAAACCTACTAAGATCTGGGTAGGGGTCAGGGACAGTTAATGTGTGAGACAGGCTTTGACATTTCTGGTAAGGTCACTGCTCTACACTTTGAGGGCCCTTATTTGTCTACCTTACACAGTTATCATGGGCTTCAGGATTATCCTCTGAGTATCCCTTTGAATTAGGTATAGCAGGAAGAATTTTTGACTACAAATTAACACATTGACACTGGTTAGCTTAAGCAGAGAAAGAATTCACTAAAAAGATATCAGGGAGTTCAGAGAGTCAGCCACATGCCCATTGAATTAGGCTTAACAGACAAGCAGAAGCCAAGGTATAGAAGAAGGCCAGACTGAGATCCAAAATCATAGGACAGAGAGGGTCTGGTTAGACACCTCTGCTGTCCCACTCCTGTCCCATCACCACCCCTAGGAGAATGGATTCCAAATTATCCTTGCATCTTTGTGTCGCTTGCTCCAGATTCAGAAGTCCAGGTGGAATTCTGGTGTCTCTGGTGGGCCAAGCTTGGGTCCAGTGTCTGTGCTCCAGCTGCCGCAGCTCAGAGTCAGCAGATGTAGTTTTTGGATTTCCATAGTGGGAGGCATGGCTAGGAGTAAGGGAAGGCACTTGCTTTGAAGCCAAAGGAGGCACTCACTTCCAGCATCTTTCATTTTCAAGCAATTAACAGTTGTCATAATGAATACATTTTAATTTTGAAGAGCTTCAAATTCAGTAGAATATTGCCTGCGTGAACTGAAATTTGCACATAAGACAAAAACGTCACACCATGCAGTCTGCAGTCTGTTTTACTGTCTTGAGTTTTATTTTATTTTACTCTATTTTAGTTTTTTGTTTCATTGTCTTGGGTTAAGCACAGGATGAAAACTCCTAGTAGTCAAGTTGACTTGAAATAATACATGTTCTGTTGCTTCATCGAGACAATGGCTGTGTTATCACTACTTATTCCTAATCTGTTTAGATGCAGGAATGTATAGTATCACGGTGGGGGCGGTTGGAGACATAAAACCCTGCTCCACAAAAGGGAGCTTGGACAATTCCAAGCTGTCACTGACTTACTTTCAAAAGGAACACCTGTGCCTGGGTCCACCTGTGTCCAGGGCAACAACAAATCAACAACTGTTTAGAGCTTGTAGGAAAAAATAGTTTATCACAGACACTGTTGAAATTGTCAGCATCAGTGAAAATAAGCAGCAGTTTTATTGCTTTGTCAGTTTTATTATTGTTTTTAATTTTTTTTTTTAATTTATTTCTAGGAGAGAGAGAGAGAGAGACAGTGTGAGCAGGGAAGGGTCAGAGAGAGAGGGAGTCACAGACTGAAACAGGCTCCAGGCTCTGAGCTGGCAGTCAGCACAGAGCCCGACGCGGGGCTCGAACCCATGAACCGTGAGATCATGACCTAAGCGAAAGTCGGACGCTTAACCGACTAAGCCACCCAGGCGCCCCCATTATTGTTTTTAAATTCATGGCAGTAGTGCATCCTTTTATTGCCGGGGCCCTCTCTCCTGTCAGCCCTGTGAGTGAACCATACACAGGAAGCTGGCAACAGACATCAACTCCTGGAAGGAACAGAGGAGAGGTACAGCGGAGGGAAGGAGATCTGGTTTGTAGCAGCTTCATAGATTACCCTCCCCAAAGACAAAGATAAAACAAGATGGCTTCAGAGGGCTGTCTTAGTTCCAGCCCTTTCTTATGCCAAAGCCCAGTGTTCCCGGACCAGCTGGCAGGTTGTGAGCCCAGGGCTGTGTGGCCCAGTTAGCCGTCCCCGGCTCAGGACTGGTCAGCTGCCTCAGAAGTGAGTGCCCCTGGCCATGCTGGCCACAGGGGCAGGGGAATAGTCAGTTCAGCTCACATTCAATGCTACTGTGAGAAAGGCAAGAAAAAATACACAGTTTGCCCATGGTGTGTCCTCATCCCTGAAAGATGGGACACTACTGATTAAAATTGGATTCCGATCCTAAAAGCAGATCTTCCGCTAATTAGGCACATTAGCTTTGTGCCAGGCTGGGTGTAAAATAACTTCCATTTCATTCATTTCCAGAAGACAAGGCCGATGAGGGCGCGAGGATGTGCCCCACATACCCAGAGCTATTGTTCAGTCCCTGGGGAAGGTATTCCCAGCGCAAGACAGTGCGGTTTTCACCATTGGACTTGCCTCCGAAAGATCATTTAATAAACAGTGTTCTTGTTTTCTTTTTTAATCTTTTCAACTTCATTAGAAAATATAAGAGATGCCTAACCCGACTCCTAACCCTCAGACGAATAGACATAACGAATTCCCAGACGCACAGACTTGGCAATGAGTGCTTCACCCCTGAAAGCTTGCTTTGCACTAAGCGCTTCTGACACTAATGTTCATGCTTAAGCAAACACATTACTTAGAGAGAAGAATGGCTCTGTCAGCCTGCCCGGGCTGCTTAGCACCATGGGACCTGCAGCTGCGCGCGGTCCCATTCAGACAGGCACGGGGAGACGGTCTTCCAGACATACGCACGGAGACCCTCAGATTTGCACACCCTTGTGAACACACCACACACAGTCACCATCAGACAGCCGACTTCAAGAAGTTCCTAAGGAGAGAAAGAAAACTTCACTGGTTATTAACAAGCCTCTACAAATGATTTGTAGGGAGAACTATATTTGGAACCGTTTCTTAATCTTTTCCACTGGAGCTGGTTCGTTGGAGTGTCTGTGTTCACATTAGCATTTCTGTCTGGAGCTATGAATTATGTTGTCAAAGGAGTTTCACACTGGGTTTGTTACCTGGATACCCACAAATATGCTTGGTCTGTTTGTATAAATCTGAAAAACCTTCCTTGTCCTTAGGAAACCAGGCCATTCTGCATATTAGGAAGGGACAGTGAATCCAACCTCCTGTTGGTGCTCCGGGCCGTTAGGGGAACGGTGCCTGGATAAATAACTGTAGAAGGGATCCCAGAGTCATTCTTGACTGAGATGGTTGTATTCCATTCACAAAGAAGTAGATTTCCCTGTGGCTGGAGCTACAGGGTCGAGCCTGCCGTTAGACATCCCTAAAGGTGGGCTCGAGCCCAAGACATATCTGTCTACCATCATAGCGGAAACCATTGAAAAGCTCCTTCACACGGTGCATGTTACACCACAAACCAGTCCAGCTGTTGAAGCGTCGACCAGAAGCAGGGATTAATGGAAGCAAGGGCAAAGCAAACCATGAAAGGACAACAGAGCTCCGCGGCTAAAGTCCTAAACCACGCTCACGCTGTAAGAGCCCACCAGGAGATTTGTGGAGCTATGGCTCAGCCTGTTCTTCTCCCATCAGGTTAGGCTCAAGCATTTGCCTCTGACAATGCCCCACATATGTCATTCTGACTGCTTTCATAGCCCACTTCTCCCAGCCCATGGCCTAGCCTCAGGAAGCCGATTGTGAGCGAGTGTGATGGGGTCAAGCTCAAGACCTCTGGCACCACCCCCACATCACCCTGTGAAGGAGAGACCTCCGGGATTTCCTGTCCACAGATGCACTCCCTGGGTGGCTGTTGTCAATTTCCATCACCCAAACCCCTCTGGGCCAAACCCACCAGGATTGGCTCTCACAAAAGGCAGGGGAAGAAAGCTGGGCATGTTGACAGGGCCAGCTGCCTGAGTATCATTCCCTTGCTACTGGTGCTGGGCAGATAGTCTATGGCCACTGTCCCTGATGGTTCATTTCCTACCACTCTTGTGGCAACCTGGTGTATCCTACTTCATGGTGCTTCAAGCGTGGCCCGTGGTGCAATTACGGGAGAATCATTTGGGTATATGTTTAAAATGCAGGTTCAGGGGGCACCTAGATGGCTCAGTTTGTTGGGCTTCTGACTTTGGCTCAGGTTATGATCTTGCAGTTCGTGGGTTTGAGCCCCAAGTTGGGCTCTGGGCTGACAGCTCAGAGCCTGGAGCCTGCTTCAGATTCTGTGTACCCCTCTTTCTCTGCCCTTTCTCTGCTCAGGTTCTATCTCTCTCTCAAAAATAAATAAACATTAAAAAAAATTTTTTAATTCAATTTCAGAATCTCTAGATGCCCACAAATTTGTTTTTCAGCAGATACCTCTGATGATTCTCATGCACATTAAAATTTGAGAGTCCTTGGCCACTAGCCCTCTGTGTTTCTATTTTATTTTATTTGGACCTCAGGAAGATGGAACACAGTTAATCACTCACAGCTCATGTACCACAGTCATCTTCCATCTACCCTCCTTAACTGAGGTGTAGTTGACATACAAAAACATTACTGTTTAAAGAGTACAGTTTGATAAGTTTTGACATCTAGACACACCCATGAAACTATCTCCACAATCAAGATAACCATTTCTTATCCCCATTTCTTTTTCCACTGTAGGTACTTGAACTTGAACTTCTGTATACCCTTCCGATCCACCTGATCCACATGTTAGATAAATATTCTTAAAAAAATATGGTGTCATTTTGTGTGTGTGTGTTCTTACTTCACAAATATGGTTCTTTGCTGTAGAGCTCATTCTGCTCCTTATCTATGTTATTCATCATTAAGCTTTGGGGACCCAATCATGTTACTACCTATAAATTCCTTTCACCACTTCTGGCTAGCACATATTGTTTATGTTTTTGCTTAACTAACCCATTGCTTTATTAATAAACACCAGGAGTCCTCCAAGTCCTTGTTCACACACACACACACACACACACACACACACACACACCATGGTGAATACCCATTATGTGTTTCTTTATGATCTATATGTGAGAGTTTCACTGGGCACATAATCAGGGCTGAGACTGTGTCCTTGAATTGTCTCAGGATGGACTGCTCTGAGAATTGACTCCAGCGGTTCAGACTCACTAGCTGTTTATCTTTGCTATTCTTGATATTATCTAACTTCCCGTGAAGTGATCTCTCATTGATGTTTTAATTTGCATTTCTGATTGCTAGTGATATTGAGCATCTCTTCCTACACTTACTGGCCATTCAGAGGTTTCCCTGGCTATGAATTGTTTATTAATACATTTTGCTATTTTTTTCTGTTGTTCACCCTGTCCATTTCTTACGGTTTTGCCAAATTTCCTAAACACAGATTTTTTTTTTTTTTTTTGGTTTCAGATGTTAGTAACATCTTCTTCTGGTCTCCTATCTACCTGGTGATTTTGTGGTATTTTTTTGTTGTTGTTGTTGGAATAAGTCTTTGATTTTGTTTTATAGACAAATCTATCAACTTTTCTTCTGCTTACAGTTTGTACATTTGGGGCTTTCTTTAAGTTATAGGTTCCATTCAAGAGTTATATAGTAAGACATATTCTCTTCTATTAATATATAATTTTACATTTAACATTTAGGCCTTTAATACATTTGGGGTTTCTTTTCAGATCATCTGACATGGGACTGAACATAGTTTTCCCAAACATAATCTACTAATTGATCTATCGCTTCCCCGGTGATTTTGCATTGCTCCCTCTTGTTATATAACGAGTTCCCAACTAAAGTGATGCCGACTTCTGGGTTCTCTATTCTATTGCACTGGTCACCATGCCTTCCTCCCTCCTTTTTTTATTCTAGCATTGTGATATGCCTTAATATCTAGTAAGTCAAATATCTTTTCTTTTTTTTTTTTAAATTTTTTAAAAATGTTTTATTTATTTCTAGGAGAGAGACAGCATGAGTAGGGGAGGGTCAGAGAGAGAGGGAGTCACAGACTCCGAAACAGGCTCCAGGCTCTGAGCTGGCAGTCAGCACAGAGCCCGACGCGGGGCTCGAACCCACGAACCGTGAGATCATGACCTAAGCGAAAGTCGGACGCTTAACCGACTAAGCCACCCAGGCGCCCCGTCAAATATCTTTTCTTGCTTATTTTTAAAAATTAGCTGTTTGTGATATTTATTCTTCTATATACATTGACAAATTGGTCTCTCAAAATTTTGAAAGTTGGACAGTGGGGCATTTTACTAGAATTACATTGGATCTGTAGTTTCGTTTGTAAAGAAGTGATATTCTTAAAACGTTGTCTCATATAATTGAAGCATCACTCTATTTATTCATGTCTTTGTTTATGTCCATTACTGTAATTAAAACTTTCTCCAAAAAATAAAAAAAAGATACGTGTACTTTTTTGTTAGATTATTTCCTAGATAATTAAGACATTTAAATTTTCCATCCCCAATTCGCCTGGATCTTCCTGTTGCTGATTATCTGCTTGGACTTCTCTGTGGCTTTTATAGATTCTTGGTTTCTCTCAGCTTTCCTCGGTTCAGTTCTCACTTTTCTGCCTCTTCAATTCTACCTCCTCATCCCTTTCCCTTGACTGGTAAGCTGTCTATCATTTAGATATTCTTTATTCAAGGGGCTTTCGAGATGTTACCTAAACCCATACCTGTGACTTGTAGCCTAGGATGTTAATGAAGATTATATCTGAATGCAGAATATAACTTATATGGGGGCAAAAACAGGACCACTCATCTGCTTATCCAGCTTTAGGTCATGGAATTCACATGAAATTATGTTTTTTCCAAAGTGTATCAGTTTGAGAAAAATATTTTGGCTTCTACAATATAAAATTCAAATAATAGCCTGAATAATACAGGCATTTACGATCTCACCTAAGAAGTTTGGAGGTGGTTCCAAGGTTCATACAGAAGTTCAATGAGGTCATTTGGGCATTTCTTCAGGTCTTTCCCTCATGATTGTAAGATAGTTGCTATCATTCAAACATGACATACCCTACCACATTTAAGAAGTGAAGGGTTGGGGGCAGAAGTGGCTAAAGAGAGCTCTCTGCATATTTTTTCTTTCTTTCCATCACGGACAAACATCCTTCCAAGAAGCCATTAGACATCTCTTTCTAGCTAGACATTTCTATCTAGCTCATTAGCTGGAACAACATGTCATACCTATTCTGATCCTTCACTGAAACAAGGGAATGGGATTGCATGATTGATTTAGACCAATTCATGATACAGTCTTTGGGCTGGGCATTTTGTCAACTAAGCAACATCATATTCTGATAGCAAAGAACATGGGGAATCGCTATTGGGTAGAAAACTGTCAAAGTTTCCGGGTATGGATGAGAAACAATTTGAGGAAAGATCATCTTTGTTCTTCAATTTTAGGGCCCTGAAGTTAGAGCTTTCTCATTTACCTATTTATTTATTTAGCAGTATTGATTGAGCACCTGTGATGCTAGGGACTGGACATATACTGACAAGCAAAACTGGCCGTGATTCCCACTACCGCCAAGACTGCAATGTTCTATGGAAGAAAACATTAAATGAATGTTTATGAAATAAAAATATAAAGTAGCCAACTTACTAAAGTACCATGAAGGAACAAAGGAAATACATAATGAGGGCACCTATTTTTCAAGCAGTGATAATTTTTTCACATCCCAGTGAGGAGGTGTAGAATTACTAAGAAGGTTGGTGGCCTGACAGGAGCCTGAAATTGCTGTGAAATGGGAAGAGTCTCTGGGATGGAGGCAAGTGGCTGAGACTCTGGAATACAGCGGGGAGCACCAGCCCACTGACCCCAAACAGCCAGAAGGGACCAAGGGCATATCACCAGTCACCACTCCACGGAGCAGACCGATCAACCTACTGCACCGCAGAGATCAGAATGGACCTAGTTCTCTCTCTCAATGGCTTTAAGGACCCTACCCCTCCTTTGCTGTCACAAGGTTCCTGACCCACAGGCCTCTCCTCATACACCCAGACACCATCTTGGAAAAAAAAAGCAAAAGCCTAACATTTATTCCTAAAGAAGTGAGAATCCTAAAGAAATATTCGAGGCATTAGATCAGTATAAAATTAGTAGATTAGACAAAAATTAAGGTTCTTTTCACACTGTTCAGCGGCTGGAGTTTATAAGGAAAACTAGAGCAGGTAACTAAAAATTAGATACATTTCATTGCAACTGAGTGTGAATATGTCAAAACAACATTATGGGGAAAGTGCTATGTTGACTCCATTTTATAGATAAGGAAATTGAGGCTTAGATAAGTAAATTGTCCAAGGTCATGTAGTTAACCCGTGGCTGATCTTGAATTTGAGCTAGATATGACTTCAAAAACTCCATGCTTCTAACCACCTACAAGATACCACTTTATAAGATGGGAAGTGCAATAAGAAATACAGATAAATGTTCAGGACTACGTTGACGAGGAAAAGATGGCTTCGGAAAAAAAGAAGACTGAAGAAAGTTTCATGACTAGACAGCAATTGATTCCATCTTTTCCTTTTTAACAAACAATGGTGGTAAATTGTAGGTCCTTGCCGGTTAACTGCAACGTCTGAATCTCTCGTCTGTGTCTATTGTCTTTTTCCCCTTGGTTTTTCAGCCACATGATTCCATCCTTTGGTATACCTAGTAAATTTTAATTGAATGCTAGACATTATGTATACTAAGTCAGAGAGATGTCAGATGATATATTCTTTCAGAGAGGGTTTACCATCCCCCTGCTGTAACTGACAGAATGGTGTCTGGTCATGTTCTGGTGATTTGCTGAGTCAAGGTCGAATTATAGCTCTGGTAAATCTCAGTCTTCCACTGGTTCATCTCTGACCTGGTTCATCTTTGATCTTCAACAAAAAGCCTATTGTATTCTGCAAGGCCCCTCCCATGGTGGGTACTAAACTCTAATCTTATTCTTACAAGAAGGCCGAAAACCTTCCGCTCTGCTTTTCAGAGGCAGGGTTGCCACTTGCATTTTAAAACCCCTGCTCTAAACAGCCCCAGTATTTGGCAAAAGTTCTCAAGAGGAAAACAGACTGCATGCTTGAGGCCCTCCCAACTCCTTCATCAAAACTACTGGTTTCTCTCCCTCTTTAGCAGCCCTGGGCCACACTTTGCACTGCATCTTGTCCCGAAATTCTCAGCGTGCTGCAAATGCTCTGAGAACTTTCAGGTTCTTCCCCTTCCGATGCCTTAGCTCTTCCAGTTTTCCTTGCCTCAGCAGCTCTCTGATCCCTTCAAAGGGATAATTTCTGTGTTTTATTTGGCTTTTCTAATTATTCTGTTGGGAATGCTGGTCTGCTGACAGCAATTTTATGCAACCAGAAAGAGAAAGCTGTTGAGGGGAGAAGGGTGGATGGATTGGAATATGGGAAGTAACCTATTCTAAAAAGCAGCTATGATCTCCCTGTCACGTACTCCATTGGTCTTTTCCTTATCCTCCACCTCATTGATCTTTCTGTATTGTTTGGCCCCTCCTCAGAGAATCTCCATTCTTTCTATCTTTTTTTTTTTTTAAATGTTTATGTGTTTTTGAGAGAGAGAGAGAGAAAACAAGTGGGGGAGGGGCAGAGAGAGGGGGACAGAGGATCCAAAGTGGGTGCTGCACTGACAGCAGTGAGCCAAATGTAGGGCTCAAACTCAGGAGCTGTGCGATCATGACCTGAGCTAAAGGTCAGGTATAAACACTTTTAGAAGTCAGATACTTAACGACTGAGCTCCCCAGACACCCCTAGAGTGTAACTTTTTTTTAAATATTAAAACTTAATTTTTTCAGAGCAGTTTTAGATTCAAAGCAAGATTGAAGAGATGGTACAGAGATTTCCTATATACCCTCTGCCCCCACTCATGTATCGCCATTATCCAAATCTTCCATTGTCAGTCTCTCCCACCAGAGTGCTACATTTGTTGTAATTGATGAACCTACACTCATGCATCAAAATCACCCAATGTTCACAGTTTACATTAGAATTCACTCTTGGAGGGGTGCCTGGGTGGTTCCTACAGTTAAACATCTGACTTCGGCTCAGATCATGATCTCGTGGCTCAGAAGTTCGAGCACCATGTCAGGCTCTGTGCTGACAGCTCTGAACCTGGAGCCTGCTTCGGATTCTGTGTCTCTCTCTTTCTCTGACCCCTCCCCTGATCATGCTTTGTCTCACTCGCTCTCTCTCTCAAGAATAAATAAACATTAAAAAAAAAAAGAATTCACTTGTGGTATACATTCTATGGGCTTGGACAAATGTACAAGTGGCCTATATCCATCATTATAGTACAATGTGGAGTATTTTCACTGCCCTAAAAATCCTCTCTCCTTCTCCTATTTATCCTTCCCCACAACCATCCTTCGCAATAACCACTGTCTTCATAGTTTTGTGTTTTCAGAATGTCATACACTTAACCTCATACAATATGCAACCTTTTCAAACTGGCTTATTTCCCTTAGTAATATGCATTTAAGACTTCCTCATCTTTTCATGGCTTGATAGCTCATTTCTTTTTAGCACTGAATAATATGCCATTGTCTGGAGGTACCAGAGTTTATCCATTTACCTAATGAAGGACATCTTGGTGGGTTTCAAGTTTTGGTAATTATGAATAAATTTTATGTGGACACAAATTTTCCGCTCCTTTAGCTAAATACCAATAAGAGTAATTGCTGGGTGATATGATAAGAGTATGTTTAGTTTTGCAAGAAAGCATCAAATTGACTTCCAGAGCGGCTGTACAATTTTGCATCCCCCCAGCAGGGTATGAGTTCCTATTGCTCCACACCCTTGTCAACATTTGATGTTGTCATTGTTCCAGATTTTGGCCATTCTAATAGATGTGTAGTTGTATCTCTACACATTGTTTTACTTGTTTGTTTGTTTATTGTTTAATTTGTGTTGTTTTAATTTGCATTTCCCTGATGACATATGATGTGGAACATCTTTTCACATACTTAATTTCTTTCTGTATATGTTCTTTGGTAAAGTATCTGTTAAGGTATTTGGCCCATTTGAAAAATCAGATTGTTTTCTCATTGTTGAGTTTATTTTTTATTTTTGAGAGAAAGAGAAAGAGCATGAGCGAGCAGGGGACAGGCAGAGGGAGAGGGAAAGAGAATAAGCAGGCTCCACACCCAGTGCAGAGCCCAACACAGGGCTCAGTCTCACGACCATTAGATCATGACCTCAGTTGATATCAAGAGTTGGACACTTAGCTGACTGTACCACCGAGGTGCCTAGAGTTTATGTATTAAACTCTTAAAGAGTTCTTTGTATGTTTTGGAGAAGAGTCCTTTATCAGCTGTATCTTTTGCAAATATTTTCTCCTGTGTGTGGCTTGCCTTTTATTCTCTTAACATTGTCTTTCGCAAAACAGAAGTTTTTAGTTTTAGTGAAGTACAATTTATCAATTATTTCTTTCATGGATTGTGCCTTTGGTGTTGTATCTAAAATGTCATTGTTAAACCTAAGATCACTTAGTTTTGAATTGTATTTTTAGGTCTATAACATCTTTTGAGTTAATTTTTGTGAAGAATGTAAGCTCTGTGTCTGGATTCATTTTTGCATATGGATGTCCAGTTGTTCCAGCACCATCTATTAAAAACACTATTTTTGGTCCATTATATTGTCTTTATTCCTTTGTCAAAGATGAGTTGGCTAGATTTATATGGGTCTATTTCTGGGCTCACTATTCTGTTCCATTGATCTATTTGTCTATTCTTTCATCAATGCCACACTGTTTTGACCATCATAACTTTGTAGTCAGTCTTACAGTTGGGTAGTGTCAGTCCTTCAATTTTGTTTTTCTTCTCAGTATGGTGCTGGCTATTCTGGGTCTTTTTATTTTCCATATACACTTTAGAATCAGTTTGTCAATATCCATGAGATAACTTGCTGGGATTTTGATTGGGATTGTATTAAATCTATAGATCAAGTGGGAAGAACTAACATCTTGACAAGATTGAGCCTTCCTATCTATGAATATAGAATAGTTCTCCATTTATTTAGTTCTTTGATTCTATATACCAGAGTTTTACAGTTTTCTTCATATAGATCTTGTACACATTTTGTTAGGTTTATGCATAAAAATTTAATTTATGTGTGGAAGTGTGTTAAGGTAAATAGCATTGTCTTTTAAGTTTCAAATCCACTTGTTTCTTTGCTGGTAAATAGGAAAACAATTGACTTTTGCATATTTTTAACCTTGTATCCTGTAACCTTGTTACAATAACTTACTAGTTTCAGAAAATTTTTTGCTTATTCTTTCAGATTTTTTACATATGTGATAATGTCATCTGTGAACAGAGACAGTTTTATTTCTTCCTTCCCAATCTGTATGTATTTTATTTCCTTTTCTTGTTGTATGTATTAGGTAGAACTTCCAGTGTGGTGTTGAAAAGGAGCAATGAAAGGGAATATTATATTCTTTCCCTTAGCTATAGTCGGAAAACTTTTAGTTCCTTCTCATTTAGTATGATGTTAGTTGTAAGATTTTTATAGATTAAAAAAATTTTTTAATGTTTATTTTATTTTTGAGACAGAAACAGAGCATGAGTGGAAGAAGGGCAGAGAGGGAGAGAGAGACACACAGAATTTGAAGCAGGCTCCCAGGCTCTGAGCTGTCAGCACACAGCCCAACGCAGGACTTGAACTCATCAACTGCGAGATCATGGCTTGAGCTGAAATCAGAAGCTCAAATGATTGAGCCACCCAAGCAACCCAGATTTCTATAGATATTTTTAATCAAGTTGAGGAAATTTCTCTCTATTCCTAGGGTTTTTATTATGATGGGATATAACATTTTAAAGCAAAGGAGAGAGGTAAGGGAGGAAAATTATGAAAATGTGATTGTTCAAGCTTCTGCACAGCCAAGGAAACAACCCAGAAAATTAATAGGCAACCAACGGAATGGGAAAAGATAGTTGCAAATGACATATCAGATAAAGGGTTAATATCCAGAATCTATAAGGAACTCATCAAACTACACGCCCGAAACACAAACAACCCAGTGAAGAAATGGGCAGAAGATATGAACAGACACTTCTCCAAAGAGGACATCCAGATGGCCAACAGACACATGAAACGATGTTCAGCATCCCTCCTCATCAGGGAAATACAAATCAAAACCACACTGAGATACCACCTCACGCCAGTCAGAGTGGCTAAAATGAGCAAATCAGAGAACTCGAGATGCTGGCGAGGATGTGGAGAAACGGGCACCCTCCTACACTGTTGGTGGGAATGTAAACTGGTACAGCCCCTCTGGAAAACAGTGTGGAGGTTCCTCAGGAAACTAACAATAGAACTCCCGTATGACCCAGCAATAGCACTGCTAGGAATTTACCCAAGGGATACAGAAATGCTGATGCATAGGAGCACATGGACCCCAATGTTCATAGCAGCACTCTCCACAATAGCTAAAACATGGAAAGAGCCTAAGTGTCCATCAACAGATGAATGGATCAAGAAGATGTGGTTTATCTATACCATGGAATACTACATGGCAATGAGAAACAATGAAATCTGGCCATGTGTAGCAACATGGATGGACCTTGAGGGTGTTATGCTGAGCGAAATAAGTCAGGCAGAGAAGGACAAATATCATATGTTTGCACGTATAGGAGGATTAGGAGGAACTTGACGGAGGAACAAGGGGGAGAAGAAGGGCGGAAATGGTGGGGGAAAGGGAGAGAGGCAAACCATGAGAGACTCTTGAATGCTGACAAAAACTGAGGACTGATGGATGTGGGGGGGAGGGGGGATGGGCATGGAGGAGGACACTTGTGGGGATGAGCACTGAGTGTTATGTGGAAACTAATTTGACAATAAACTATTAAAAAAAAAAAAAAAAAGAAAATGTGATTGTTCAGTGATTGTAAGAGACCAATATGAATTCATTATAAAATTTAGAAAAATTTTGAAGACAGTTGTCACAAGGGAAACATTTTATTATAAATAACATGTGAATACATTGAAAATATAAACATTAAGAGATAGTATTTCAAATCATTAGAGAAAAGAAAGATTATTTAATAAATAGTTTGGAATAACTCGTTAGCTATCTGCAAAAAACTAAAACTGTATTCAAATCTAAAACTTAATTTATTTATTTTCAAACCTAAAAATTTTAGACCAGGATAAATTTCAGATAGATTAAATATTTAAAAGTAAAAAATCATAAATATGTAAAAAAGAAGCCATAGGATTTTTAAAAACTCATCTTAGACTGGGAAAGTAGGATAGAAAACGCAGAGGCCATAAAATTAAAGGACTTCTAAAATGCCAATGATAAAGTTGAAAGACACAGAACAACTGGGGAAATATGTGCAACTAAAACCACAAATAAACAGCCACTCTAACTGCATATAAAACTCTTACAAATCAAGAGCGCCTAGGTGGCTCAGTCAGTTAAATGTCTGACTCTTGACTTTGGCTCAGGACATGATCTCACTGTGCTGATAGTGCAGAGCCTGCTTGGGACTCTCTCTCCCCTCCCCCCTTAAAATAAATAAATAAACAGTAAATAAAATAAAATGAGATTAAAAACCTCTTACAAATCAATAAAAAAAGATCATTAAAAAAAAGAAGGCTATTAATAGTTTCTAGGACAGAGAGACAAATTGCCCTTAAATATATGAAAATATTCCCAATCACACTCATAATAAGAGAGATACAAATTAAAACTACACCCAGATACAACTGTTTACCCATCACTTTTACAAACATTGAAAAAAAAAGTTTGGTAAAATACCACGCTGGCAAAAGTATGAAGAGACAGGCACTTTCTACACTACTGGGAGGGCTTTAAATTGGTACAATCTCTATGAGGGGTAATTTAGCAATTTCTGTCAAAATTACAAGTGCTCATATCCTTATATCTCACATTTTCCTTTCCTGGACTTTTTCTTTAAAAAAAATTTTTTAATGTTTTTTTATTTTTGAGAGACAGAGGGAGAGTATGAGCTGGGGAGGGACAGAGAAGAGGGGGATGCAGAATCCAAAACTGTGCTGTCAGCACAGAGCCTGACTTGGGGCTCAAAACGACAAACTGCAAGATCATGACCTGAGCCAAAGTCAGATGCTAAACCGACTGAGCCACCCAGGCCCCCAGGACTTTATTCTTGATATAAAGGTGCTGATGTGTAAAATAATGTATTTTACACCATTGTGTAATGTTGCACCATTGTGTAATGGCAAAATTCAGACAATAAATATCTATAGGGGAACTGGTTAAACAATTCTGGAATGGTATATAAGAAACTAGAACTTGTTTTTGCCCAGGACAGGAACTGGGTAGCCATGGATGGGAGGGAGATTTCTCATTGTCCATCCTTTGGTGTCTTTTGAGTTTAAACCATATGACTATATACTTCCTATTGAAAAACAGACTAAACTAAAAAATATCTTTAGGAAACTATACATATTTTTAAAACTGCAATGACCTTAGATAGAAGGTTGTTTGCTAGAGAATGGATTTCCACGAGGTGGGAGGGGTGAGAGAGAGCCTGGATGGCTTTTAAATTAAAGAATAGTTTGAAAATCTTCTTGATGGAGAAGAGAAAACACAAACATAGAACAGCGCTTCCCAGATCAACAGTTTCTTCTCCTGCCTTGGCTGTAAAAAGCTTTTCTCCTTTGCTGGGCTCTCAGAGCCACACATATTTCCTACCTCTCGGCTGCCTGCGCTTGCTGGCATTTGATCTGAATGACCTGTACAGAGTCAACCAGGGTGAGAGTGGTACTTCTGAGAAATGTCTGAAACTTCTCTTTTAAAGGTCAGTGCTTGGTAAGCTGCGACTCCTGAATGTGCTTGTGTACTTGCGTGCTCCGTATTTAGCACGTCTGTAATATCTATTGATGTTTCCTTCTGGTGGGGAGGTTTCTAAGGATTTGGTCAGTTAACAGCAAGGGCTCCTCTACATTTAACAAGTATTCCAGAAACTTCTCATTTTCTTCAAAGCTGTTAGCTTCTGGAGATCTAGGACAAAAGTATCCTTCGCAGGATTCTTTTATTAATTCTGCTTTTGCTGGCCTTGATAGACCCTCACTGTAACCACCTTCATCCAGCATGACTTTAGGGGAATATGCGTTGGCTCTAGTCACACCTCTCCATTAACTGGCTTTGGTTCAGGTCTTGGTTCTCAGCTCTGCACTGCTAGCTGCACTAACCACAAACAAGCCCACTAATATTTCCAACACTCACCTATAAAACTAGGGGATTTGAATAGAAGAGCTTCAGGTTTTTTTGTTTTTTTTTTTACAAATAGTTTATTGTCAAATTGGTTTCCATATAACACCCAGTGCTCACCCCCACAAGTGCCCTCCTCCATTCCCATCTCCCCCCTCCCCCCCACATCCATCAGTCCTCAGTTTTTGTCAGCATTCAAGAGTCTCTCATGGTTTGCCTCTTTCCCTTTCCCCCACCATTTCCCCCCTTCTTCTCCCCCATGGTCCTCCGTCAAGTTCCTCCTAATCCTCCTATACGTGCAAACATACGGTATTTGTCCTTCTCTGCCTGACTTATTTCACTCAGCATAACACCCTCAAGGAGGTTCAGGTCTTTCTACATTTGAAAATCTAAAACCTAGGGGCAAATTCTCTCCTTTACCACACCTCCAAAGTAAATAGTCTTGTTCTTTCTATTAGAAGTAGCAGCCAATATTCTAAAAGTTTGAGAGATAAATGAAATAAGAACTTTCAATCTGGAGAGTTAAAATAATAGTTCTAAAAGACTAACACACATGGACTTGGGGCTTCAGAAAACTACAAAAAGGCAAGGAACAGAACAGCTCAAGTATCTGTAAGTATTTAGAATAAAGTAAAGAAGGCATTTCAAATCAGTAGGAAAAAAACGTACTATTCAGCCCAAACATTAGAAAAATAATTCGGAGGGGCACCTGGGTGGTTCAGTGTCTGACTCTCAGTTTTGGCTCAGGTCATGACCTCATGGTTTCATGGGTTCTAGCCCTGCATCGGATATTGGATTCTGTGCTGCAGTGAGGATGCAGTGAGGAGCCTGCTTGAGATTCTCTCTCTCTCTCTCTCTCTCTCTCTCTGTCCCTCCCTTACTCATGCTGTCTCTTCCTCTCTCAAAATAAATTAAAAAACTTAAAAAAAAAAAGAATTTGTATTGCGACCTCACACTACACGTCAAGTAAATTTCAGATGGCTTAAAGATATAAATGTAAAAAACAAGGGAAAATAGAAAAAGCACAGGTAAAATTTCTATAATTCTAGAATGTGAAATACTCTTCTGATCATGATTCAAAGGTAAGAAAGAAAAGGAAATTATTAACATATTGGTCACTTAATGCAAAACAAAACTTCTATATGGCTAAACTACATAGTCAAAGTTATGAAAAGCTGAGACAGGAATTCACAACACACATGACAGCAGAGGGTTAATATTTCTGAATTATAAAGAACTCTTAGAAATCAATGAAAAGATTTAAAAAAACCATTAGAAAAATATAGTTGAAACATGATCAGGCAAGTTACATGAAAAAGAGAAATGCAAATGGCCAATAAACATAAAAAATATTTGACCTCACTAGTAATAAATGAAATGACAATTAAAACAAAACTGAAGATACTTTTTAATCTATGAAACTGGAAAATTTTAAAAAGAATGATAATAACTAGTGTTGATGAGGGCTTGAGATAATAGGTGCATTTATACTTAAAGGGAATGTAAATTGGTTCCGACTTTCTGGAGGGCAATTTGGCAAATTGATACAGCATTTTAAAATGTGCAGGCTGACATTTAAATGTTCACATTTAAGAACTTATCCTAAGGAAATAACAGGATAAATGCACAAAAATGCCTGTACAAGCATATTCTTTAGTGTGTCATTTATAATAACAAAAAATTCGGCACACCTGAATATTTGTCAATAGCAGAAGAGAAAGCTCTGCAATAATTTAAAATAGGACAGAGATGTTCTCAATATATTAAGTAAAACTGAAGATTATATAATGAAACATACAGTATGATCATGTATACATATATTTTCTAATGTTTGCAGTCAAACCAAAATCTGGAACACCAAATGTGAATAACTATTTCTGAATGTTTTGAATAATAGGTAATGCTTACCTTCTTATTTATGCGTTATCTGTGTTTTCTGATTATTCAAAAATACCAGTATTGATTTATTTTTATCATTAAGAAAAAAAGCAGAACTGTAACATTCCTTTCAAAACTCAAGTATGAGCCTTAGAGATGAAAAGAAAACCATTGTAGGTAAGTGATGTATATATTTCCATGACATGGCTTTCGTTACCATGGCAAAGTGCATAGAGAAATGATGTCCAAGACTAAACAGCTGTGTGTCTGTCAAGTGTCTCAGCAGGAATTTGCTTCCTCTATTGCAGATGGAAAACTAAATTTTCCAGTGCACTTCCCACAAAGCTGCCCCTTCACCAGGTGGGTTCCAACAATAATATTTGGAACAAGGTTTGTCATGGAAATGGTCTTTGATTTCCATTTTCCATGCAGAACAGACATCTACCACAGAAGTAACATACAGTTCCTTCTGTCTATCTCACTCTTTTTACCTGCCCTGCTCCCATTCTCATTCCCTCCGTTTCTTCCTTTACCTTTCTCTCTCTCTTCCTTCTTTTTCTCTTTTCCTATTCTCCCTGCCTTCCCTCTTGTTCTTTTTCAGCCATTATCTCACCAGGCATTTCCTGAGGCCTTTCCAGAAGCCAAGCTCTGGAGTGGGTGCTGAAATCAACTTGGCAAGCATCTTGGGGGCATGGGAACAAGTGTGTTCTCCAGGTCCCTGTAGCTGATGGCAATTCTGAGGCAAAATGGTAATAGCAGGATTTTGTGATTTACTTCACTTATTGGTGAACTACTGGGATTGACATGTTATTATATTTTTAACTATTCAGAATTTGTAAAATTGAAAACATCAGCAAAACAATATGTGTGATACTTTTTGAAAGAGCACATTTATCAGCCTGTTTCAAAACATTAAGCCAATGTGTAAGTTCTTAAGGATAAAAACATTACATACACAGTACTAAGCTATCACAAATTAACAGGGTAACAAATTAACATATCACATTAAAAATAAGCAGTTCATAAAATGAAAATTTGAATTTGAAAAAATTATACTTGAAATATCACACTAAAGTCATTTGATTTTTAAAAAAGAGTATAGTTTTAAAAATGAAGTCCTTCAGTGGTGTCATTGTTGAATTGCCAGTATACTTTTATGCACCTTTTCCCAACTGTTGAAAATATTCTAATACGCTGAAGAGCGATTATAATTAACCTTAAATTATTTTCTTCTGACTCATTCACTTTCAAATTATAGGATTTCCTGGCTCGTAACTGAGGAGTTCTGGGGACTCTCAGGAGATTTTTGGTGTGTGTGTGTGTGTGTACGAGTTTGTCGTATGTGTGTATAAGATGTGCATAGGGTCTATGTATGTATGTGTGTGTTTTGCGAGACATCTGTGGGTGAGTATGTATGAGGGTGGGGTACGCACGATATGTACATGTGTGTGTAAATTGTGTGTGGGGTCTGTGTGCCTGTATATGATGTGTATGGTGTATGAACAAGTATGTGTGGTATGTGTGTATGCGGTGTGTGGGTATCTGGGGTGGGGACCTGGCAGAAACAAGCAGAATTCTCTAACTCTGCAGTTTAACTCCAAATACGGATCTTTCTCTACCTAATGTTGGGTGACTGTGGTCAGAGGTCATGTTTGGTGCTTTGTTTATTCATGTAGGGACAAACTGCCACAACACCACTAGTAGTTTGTGAGGCCAAAGGACTTATAGAGAGTGTCAACCCCCAAGTTATCCCTGCAAATGCCAGATCAGGGGAGGGCTAGACGCTTGTCTTACTAGAAAGAAACCTCAAAGAGACTCCAGGGAGCCCCAAAGGAGGTCAGAGAACAAGAGTTGGAAGGCATCTCAGGGTCCAGTGGTCCAGTGTCCAGTCCAGTTGTTTGTCAACCTGGGATTTCAACTTTTAGTGGGTAGTAAAATCAACTTAGTAGATTGCAAAAATCTTTTCTGAAAAGTAGAATGGAAAAGTGCATTGCACTAGCAAGGGTAAGTACAGATTCTTGGAACTTTTGTTTCAGTGCCGCATGTATGTGCATGTATGTGTATGTGCTGGGTTATGATGCCAGATGAAATTGATATTCTTAGTTGTAGTCACTTTTTTTTTAAATTTCTGGGTGAGAAAATGGAGACTATGCCAGGAAAGAGATCTAGTTCAAAAGATCATAGCTAATTAGTTACAGGAGCAGTCTTCCTAGTAAATCACATGTAAGAGAGCCAATAGTGAGTCACTAGAAAGGACTAGAATAATGACTGCTCTCTTCCTTTTGTGGAAAATAGCACTTGTAGTCTTTTTTGAAATATTATTGCTTCTCAAAATTTTCAGACTTCCTGGAATTTTCAAATGAGAGAATTGAATAAGTTGGCTAATGTTCAGGATTCCCACCAATTTGGAAAATTCTAGAGTTCTATGATTTTAAGGAGGTCAGAGAGAGTATGCAAGTGACTCAGTGGTGGTCTATGGGGAAAACCATTTTTATCTAGAAACAGTGATTGTGGGCTCAAGTGTCATCTCTGTCCCTATGTGACTTGTGGTAAGTCATTGGACATTCTCCCTACTGTTAAAATAGTACCCTCATAGCTACTTTGTGGAAGTCAAATGTGATCATTGTGTGAGATGCTTGGGAAAGTACAAGAGTGAGGCAAGAGTAGCTGCTCTGGCCTCAGCATCCTGTCTTAGAGCTAGTCTGCAGGAAACCTAAGGCCAACCTGGGCACACTTCTGGCACCTATGCAACGCAACTTAATGTGCCTCTTATCTTACTAGGAATTATGTCATGTAATCAGTTGTTTAAAGAATTTTTCAGGTTATGAATATACAATGATAAGATTCTCATTAAGAACATTAAAATCAAAACAAAGCTTGGGACTGGATAAAACACTATGTCGTGACTTTGTCAGTCACTGCACCTGCTCACATAGTGATCCTTGCAGCTGGCACTACCCCGCCCTCCTCTCAAGCCCACATCTTGACAACTGTCCCCCTCACTTGCACAGTCTGGACGTACTGGCCTTCTCTCAGGCCTTCATACACTCCATGCTTCATTTTTGTCTTTGCACATGCTGCTCCCTCAGCCTGGAAAGCTCTTCCCTCCTCAAGTTTTCTCTGAATACATGTTCTCAGCTTTCAGATCTCAGCTCAATTGTTAATTTTTAGAGGTCAAGTTAGGACTCCTTTGATAGGCTCTCATAGCATCTTGAACCTTGCCTCTGAAGCGTTTTGGTTGTAATTTTACATTCAGTTGTGGAATTGTTTGATAAACATTCATCTTCTTTTTTAAATTTAAAAAAATACTTATTTATTTTTGAGAGAGAGAGAGAGAAAGACAGAGACAGAGCCCAAGTGGGGGAGGGGCAGAGAGCGAGGGAGACACAGAATCTGAAGCAGGCTCCAGGTTCTGAGCTGTCAACACAGAGCCCAACACAGGACTCAAACTCACAGACTGTGAGATCATAACCTGAGCCCAAGTTGGATGTTTAATCAACTGAGCCACCAAAGCACAGAGCTGTCAGCACAGAGCCTGAGGTGGGGCTCAAACAGACTGAGATCATGACCTGAGCTAAAGTCAGATGCTTAACTGACTGAGCCACCCAGGTGTCCCAATATTCATCTTCTTAACCTAGGAGTTCCATGAGGGTAGAGAGGTTTTCTCTCTTTAATTCCCACAGTGTCTCCAATACCAAGGACAGTGTCTAGTGCCTAGGCCATTGCTGAAAAATGGCACACTGAATAAATGCATGTATTGGTGAATCTACAGACCACATTCAGAAAGCATGTATTGCATGAACATTTACAACCAAGTGCTATGCACAAGGTTACATAAAAGGTGCTGAATGAATAAGGCAGTTCTTGAGCAACTTACTTTAATGCTTTAAATATGATTTTTCTGGAGAATGTCAGTCTGAACTTACATCTCTTCATTGCCAGGAGAGTCTATATTCTCAATAGGCATGTTTTGTATTTTTCTGAATATCCATTTTAGATGCTACAGTTTTCTTCCTGCTGCCTTTTGACCCCTCAGTAGTTGAGGAGAGAGAGAATGAGAGAAGCCCTTTGTTTATTGTCTCTTCCTTATTTCCCATGCACTTGGTACAGTGAAGATTCAAAACCTGTTGGTAATGGTCTGATAGATGCTGCTTTACTGCCTGGTTCCACTGTGCTTCTAGAAAAAAGTATTTGGGTGCCTACCTATGAGATACTGAACAAAGAACATTTGTGTAGCATTTCACAAAGCACCACTGCCTGTGTTGCCTGGTTTTAACTCATAACAATACTGTTATGAGAAGATAGCATTTTCCAAATCTTATACACAATGAAACTCAAAGATGTTAAGTCACTTGTCCAAGGCAATGAAGCAAGTATTTTGGACAGCAGCACTCAAACCTGGTTCTTTCAGTTCCAGTGTTTTCTATTACTATAAAACACCCCTCATGTTTCCTAGGAGTCATAACACTTCATAATTGTTCCTTATATTTTATGGTACTTCTTATTCTTCCAGTTAGGCCACGTTAATTCATGTGATACTTACAATAACTTCCTGAGGTAGGTGGGGCAAGTATACATCACATTAGGAGAATGGCTTGGGGCAGATTTCACTTCTCTGCTCCCCATGTGGCTGCCAGTGACAGCCAGAATGGCTCTCCGAAGATGACCAAGGCTTCATATTCAAATCCTGTAAGTATGTTATCTTGTGCGTCAGAAGAGACTTTGCAGATGTGATTAATCAAGAATATTGAGACTGGGAGATGATCTTGAATTATCTGAGTGGGCCTAATGTGAACAGAAGAGTCCTTATAAGAGAGGGGCCAGAGAATCATAGTCAAGGAACAAGATGTGATGATGGAAGCAGGATTTGGCGGGGAGGGGAGAGAAAGAGAGAGAGAGATTTGAAGATACTCTGTCATCAGCTTTGAAGAGAGAAGAGCCACAAGCCAAGTAATTCAGGCAGCTTCTAGAAGAAAGGTATTTCTAGAAGAAGCAGATACTGCCTCCAGATGGAACACGGCCCTGCCAACATCTTGATTTTAAGATTTCTGACCTCAAGAACTGTAACATGTTTGTGTTGTTTGAAGCAACTAAGTTGTCGTAATTTGTTACAGCAGAAGTAGAAAATGAATATACTACTGTAAACAATGATTGACTTCTGTAGGTAAGGAAAATTTCAGACCAATTCTGGTATATCTCAAACCCCCAGCTTGGAGGGAAGGGCTGTGGCAGGTAAGAGGCCTTAGGATGTAGAGAGAGATCAATATGTCACAAATTTCTGCTGTCTCTGAAGGAGGTGTGAGGTCCTGTGGCTCCTGTCTCTAAAGTCTTCCATTGGCCTCCAGCTCCCTGACCCAGCCCACCTCTCTGACCTGTCAGCCTATTTCTCCCTCCTTCACTACGATACAGAGACACATGCCTTCTTCCTGTTCCTAGAAGCCTTGACACATCCTGTTTCTTCTGCTTGAAATACTCTCACTGCAAAATTTCACATCATACCTTCTCATCGTCTCCTCAGAGAGGATGTAGTTGGCCATCTCTCCAAAGTGGAGCCCAAGTCATTCTCAACTCCATCAATGAATTTTATTTTCTTTATAACTTTCTTTATCACTACCTAAGACTATCTTCTTCATTGTTCACCCCTATTTTCTGGTGCTTCTCAGTAAAACATCCACACCATGAAAACTATCTGGCTCACAGCTCTATCCCAAGTACCTGAATATATTAGCTGTCCAATAAATATTTGTTGACTAGAACTAGAGGCAGCCTTAAATCAGGAGCACCTGGATTCCCCTCCAGTCTTCTAGAAGGAGTTTCTGCTGGAGACATGAACATTGTAAGCCCTCAGATTCTTTTCTCTCCAGAGTTCCTGGCTTCCTTTAGACACAGGGCTCAGTTCCAGTTGAAAAAGCCCCCAAGATCTAGGACCTAGCCTGGCACTCACAGATGGGCCATGATGTTCTCATGTTTAACAGAAATATTTCCATAGAACACCAACATCAGCCAAGGCCGCTCTGTGACCCTGATGGAACAAAGCAAAACAAGATTACTCCATAATCATGCCTAGACCCAGACAAAAATAAGAACATTGTCTAAACCACAAAAATGACCAAAGATACCCCTTTCCTGGCTAACACAAGTGACCGATATTTCTTTACCAATTATAGCATTAACTTTGTCTCCCTCCTCTTAGCCTTTTATGTGAGAATGATCAAGATACCCATAGAATTACCCCTGCTTCTGATAACACCCAATCCAGAGCAAAGTCCTGCCTCTCTGAACCCTCCCCAACATCACCTAAGCCAAGCCTGGCTCCTGTAAGTTCTCTGTCATATCCTCTCACTGAGATGGCCCAAGGCTCCCCACAGTGTGGGTTAGCCCTGGTCGGTAACCCAACACTGTTCAACTCCAGGTGATCCTGGTGATCTCTGGCTGGAGGACACTGACATTCTGGACCTGAAGTCAGGCCTGTCTGCTTTGCCATCTTGGAGGAAGAAATGCTAGTTGGGCCAGCTGGTCAGCCAGAAAATCCTGAACTACTTTACCAGTGAATCAGTAACACTGGATACACGCTGGGTGTGTATTACCAGCTTGCACAAGAGCGGGGTGGTGAGGTTCCAGGTGGAACAGCTTCCTTACAGGTGCGTGGCAGGTAGGGGCTCAGCAGCTGCAGCCATGGCCTGCCTGGTTTTCCTCAGGGATGGCTCATCCCAAGGCACAGGCTGCTCCCTATCACCAAACTACTCAAGTCAATCTCCCCAACACAGGTTCAGAAGCCAGTGGCATCTGCACTTTTTTACCTGCTCCACCCCCCAGGTTCCTTACAGTCCCTGTTAAACATTCCTTCCTGCCTGAACAAATTCCCTTGGTGATCTCCTTAACACCCAGAACCACAGCTCCCACCACCACCAACACAGCTTCTGCACAGCCACAGCCATGGCCACGGCACAGCTTCTGCTGCAGGTATGTGCGTCTGTGCCGCTGAGCTCTGACCTCTGGGCCTCCTTCTGTCTTTTCAAGTCGTGCTGGATGATTAGCTCACATCGTCCCCAAAGTCTTCTCGGTTGAGCCCAGCTGCCTACCCACGCTCATAGCAGCTGCTCTCAACATTTACCAAGCAAGCTCAGGTTACAGTGCCTGTAATCAGGTTGATTTATGGGTTTGGGATAATCGTGTGAACTGTGGTTATGTTTGATTTTGATGGGGTGGTGAGAGTGAGTCCTATTGATCATGTCCCCATCTGGAGCCTAGTGCCCCAGCACAGAGGCCATGTCTGCTGGCTTCCTTTTTTGACCACTTTCTCCCCACTACCTGAGTCCGGAATGGTGACTGCCCAGCACTCCACAAGCTCTCAGTGCTCTAGAAGGTCAATCAAGGACTGGTTTTCTGTGAAGTTGAAGAATGATACCTGCTTCTCAGGTGACCCCCCATCCCACCCTCCAGGCCAGCCTCTGTGCCTGCAGCTGCCAGGAAGGCTTCAGAGGGAGCTGTTTTCAGGGATCCAAGAAGCTTATCAGCTCTCCTGACCAGCCCAAATTGTTTGCTCCTAGCTCTGAGCTCCATGGTCTTCTGTTCACAAAACATTGATCCTGGAGTATTGTTTTTTTCTAGAACTGGACATGTGTCAGCCTGATGACTCCAGGAACCAGCTCACTCCAGTTAAAGGTAAGAGTTAATCTCCAATGTCCTTCTCATACCACCTCTTGTAAACACCTGGTGATGCTTTACAACACAAGGTCAAAGATCTATCCAGGCACTTTTTTAAAAAGAGGGAGCATTGGGATACAGGATACTCTCCTGCCGTAAATAGAGCAAGATTAATCTAAATGCAAAATATGGAGAAATGTCTAAGATATGATGTTAAGTGAACAAAGTAATGGTTGCAAAATAGCCTATACACCATGAGCNGCTTTACAACACAAGGTCAAAGATCTATCCAGGCACTTTTTTAAAAAGAGGGAGCATTGGGATACAGGATACTCTCCTGCCGTAAATAGAGCAAGATTAATCTAAATGCAAAATATGGAGAAATGTCTAAGATATGATGTTAAGTGAACAAAGTAATGGTTGCAAAATAGTCTATACACCATGAGCTCATTTTTTTTAAAATTTTTTTTAATGTTTTATTTATTTCTAGGAGAGAGAGAGAGAGACAGCGTGAGCAGAGGAGGGTCAGAGAGAGAGGGAGTCACAGACTGAAACAGGCTCCAGGCTCTGAGCTGGGACTCAGCACAGAGCCCGACGCGGGGCTCGAACCCATGAACTGCGAGATCGTGACCTAAGCAAAAGTCGGACGCTTAACCCACTAAGCCACCCAGGCGCCCCACCATGAGCTCATTTTTATAACCCTATTTATATTTAATGCTTTTATGTATAGAAAAAGAGTGGAAAGGATGTTTATCAATCTGTTCTATAGAAAGGTTATGAGAGGACTTTCAATTTTTTTAAAAGTCATGTCTGTTCTTTTTGCAATCAGTAAATAGTTTTTTGAAAAAGGGACTTGAGATAACAGCTCTTACTTTCATACCACTTATTTTTTGCTTTAACATTAGAAGAATTTTACCTAATTAAAGGAATTTCTACATGTATATTTGTTAAAATTTTTATTATCTCTCATTTCTAACTTATTCTTGCCTTAAAAAAAAAAAACCCAATATCTCTCTGAGCCCTTCAGATTTCTCACAGACTTCATACTGACACCAGCCTGGGGAAATCCAAGAAGCAGGGATCACTTCACAGCCTTTCAGAAAAATAGTTGGTTGGGGAAGTAGTTGAGGGACAGTTACTCACTGTGTTTATTCAATTTACACTACTGAGTCCTGCTGCATATCAGGCCGTGTGCTTGATGCCAGGGCCAGTTGACAAAAGAGATTAGAATTTCAAGGAAATACTCTAGGCTATTCGGTTGCATTAGGACCACAAGGCTTGCCCCGCAGTACAGGGCGGTGGGTAGACTGGGGGTTGGAGAGTCAGGCACCACTGCCTAATAATCTCAGGGGCGTATTCTGGTTAGGTACTGGGTCAGATGCTAATAACAATAACCAGAAATAACACAGGGTTATTAAACAAGATAGAAGTTTGTTTTTCCTTCATTTAAGCAGACATGCCTGGAGGGAGACAGTATGAAGCTTCCATGGTCATCAAGGGAGGCAGTGTGAAGCAGGTCATGGTCATCAAGGACCCAGGCTCCTTCTCTCCTTCTGCCCTGCCCTCCTTAGCTTGTGGCTTCCTTTCTCAAGGCCAGACAACTAGGGGCTGGAGGCTTAGCCATCATATCTGTACTCCAGGTAGGCAGCAGAAGGAGGAGAAAGGAGTAAGAAAAAAAGCCCACCTAAGCCCATACTCTTATTAAGAAGCTTATTTGGAAATCTTACCCAGTGACCTCTGTTTCCATTTTATAGGGATAGCTGCCTGCAAGGGAGTCTGGAAAATGTAGAAAAATATAGACTTTGAGCTGCCCATATTGCCTGCTCAAGTGAAGTCAGGCTTCTCTTCAGAAGTGAGAAGGGGACTTTACAGGCTAGCTGGGCACCTCACTGTCTCTGCCCCAGGGCCATACCTTGCCTGCTTCCCCAGTACTGGAGGATTAAATCAGATGATACTTGTAAAGCCTTCAAACGTCACCTCTCCTTTGAAGCCTCCTTCGGTAAAGTTGGTCATTTTTTAAAAAAATTATGGATCCAACAGCACATTCTTCACACTGAAATCCTACCACAGGCTGGGGCTTATTATAATTTTGCATGACTATCTCCCTACTGGACTTTGAGGCCAGGGTGAGGCCCGATTCACCTTTGCAACTAGACTTCCAACACACTGGAGATTCTCAATCAATCCTTATGGAATAAATCAAAGGATTTCCCTCTCTTCCTTTCTTGATTTAACTTCCTGAACCAATTTTATTTCTAAATCCAAATACCCTACAGGCCCTAAACCTTCATCTTCGAAAAGTTGTTTTTGGGTTTTGGTCTCAGGTCTGAGAAAGAATGGAAAGAACAATAGCACTGGCCTCAAATACTTGCTTTGTCCTTTATTTGCTGTGTCACATTAGGAAAATTGCTTAACCTCTCTGAGCTTTAGATTTCCCTGGAAGTAAGGATAATATTAGTGATGCCATGTATGTGGTATAAAGATTAAATGAAAGTATTCAGCATGTATCTGGCATGGACCAGCACTTATCATAGACATAAGCATCTTTGGTCTTCTTTTGATATTTTCCCCTGTACTCTAATAGAGCTAGCCCAGGCAAGTTAAAAATAGCTACCATTTTTTGGCCATTTATTATATGCCAGGTGTTACCTTGAGGTGGTTCTATTAGGATCACCCCATTCCACAGATAAGGATACTGAGGTTCAGGGAGTCACCCAGCTAGAGGACAGAGGTAAAGTCAGAGCAGTCTGGCCACAGACTATATGCATAAGACCATACTGCTTCTCATGTTGAATTTGACACCATTTAACTTCAGCATATCCCCATCAGCTTTTCCAGTGTCCAGTCATTGACAATTTCTCTGGGTACTCCAGAGCCCATGTCACTCTGGAGGTAGGCACGGACAATTCTGGATCAGTTTACCCACAAGGATGATTTTCTGAGCTTAAAAGTTCCCACAGAACCCAGCAGTTACTCACTCCTCAGAGAACATTATGAAAAGTTCAGTTTAAGAGCCTGAGAACAGCGGTGACCTCAGATCTGTTGTCATTGTAAGAGTCACCCCTACCTCATGAAATCCAGCCTGTGAAAAATTCAAACTTATAAAAAAAGATCAGTGTGTGTGTGTGTGGGAAGGGGTGATGTACATTATCTAAGCTGCCACACTTTATAAGGTATGGCAGCTAAGCCTTCCTTTATTTAACAATCTTTCCCTGAGTAGTTACGGTGCTTTAATTCTTTAAAAAATTCCATTTATGTGAAAGTTCACAGGGACATGGCTATTAAGTCAAGTGAGATACACCCATGTAATTCTGTGATCTTAATATTGCCAGGAAATTGCAAAAGCTGCCCTATCTTACCCTTTCCCTTGTATTTTCTCTTCCAAATTTTCCTCTGAGAAGGTACTTTTTGAACCCAATTATAAGAAGACCATCATTGGAAATCATTCAATTATCACAATAGAAAGAAGTTAATTTTGGCTGTGCTGGGAGCTTCCATCAACCACTAGCAACATTTTTCAGCACTGGAAAATTACAAAGTTTCTTTCCCTACTGTTTTAAAACTCACAGAGCCTTTGGGAATCAGCCTAAAGCATCTGGCCACCAGCCAGTACCAGAGGGGAGGAGGCAGATCCCTAATGACATCTCGGAACTTGGAGGCCAGTGAAGGAAGAGACGTTCAAGGAGCTGGCCTCCTGAAGTTGGCCTTGGTTTTTCCTGGACAAGCTGTCCTAGACGCTGTCTCCAGTGTGCCTTTCTGATCAGACTGCCAGTCATGGGGTGTGAAATTACTGGCCAGAAAGGGCAGAAAGCAGTGAGGGGAGGAGGAGGAGGAATGGGCATGAGAATCCATAAAACCATAAAGAAAGAAGTGAAGTATATATTTTCATTACATTTTCAGAAAGTTTAAGCCATACTTGACTATGAAACAGAAGTTGTGGGTTGCCAGGGGACTAGAAGCTACTTGAACATTACCAGCTTCAACTGAAAAAAACATGAGGAACCCAAACATTTAAACGATTTTGGAGCATGGCCTTCTAGAGGAAACTGCTGCAAGTTTACATTTCAGGAAAACCTGGCCTGCTGAAGTCTCTTCTGACTCATACTTAGGGGCTAGAGCTCTTGCTGGAAAAGGTTGACATTTCCTTGTAAAGCAACAAAATGCAGAGACGCAACTCAGGCAGGGCTTCTCAGAAATCGCCTGTAAGTTCTTCCCCTAAATTCTATACCAGCTTCTTTTAATGGTGCCTGTCAGGGCAAGGCCAGTAGGAGTTTAGGACACAGATTTAAGGAGGCTCTCACTCTCAGGGTTGTTGGAGTACCTGGTCGGCCCGGCAGTGAGGGCCACCTTAAATCTGGCTCCTCGGACCATTGCTTTGCTTCCTTTCCTCCCAGCCCTGCCTTTCAAAAAGTCTCCACTCAGCACTCAGCGACCCCCATTCTAAACCCCTAGGTTTGGGATTAGGGTGTAAGATTTCTAAAGCTCCTCAGATGATTCAGATGTGTAGCCAGGAAGGAGAGACATCGCTTTAAGTGAACAAGGGAAAATTCAAGGAATCCGACTAAAAGCAGCAAATCAACCTTGACTTCATTTCTTCCTTGCATGTTAACTGGGGCGGGAAATTCTTACCAAATTCATTTTGATTCAGTCTGTTCACTATATTATAGGTCACAAAGCGTCCTGTATCCAATTGCCAGATAAAATACAGGATGCCCAGGTGAACTTGAATTTCAGATAAAAAACAAATGATTCCAAATCTAACTAGGCATCCTATATTTCTGCTGGCTAAATCTGGCGATCCTTATTTTGCCTGACATATCAAAGTATGTGGACTTGATTACATAGGGCAGCATTTCCTAGTTTGTATTACAGAACTATGTTGTGGTGGATATAATGTGTATTATACTAAGAAAAAACCACCACAGTCAGCTATTGGCAAACATTGGGTTAAACCAAGTTAACCTGGGATTTTTGACAACAAAACTTCTTGGAGGCTTTAATATGCAAATAAACATTGTGCCCCTTCAAGTTGGAGAATTACGGAGTTCTCAAATTTACATACCTGAGAGACATCTTAAATAACAAATATCCCAGAAAACTTAAATGTGGAAAACTCTACAGTGAGAGGTGGGTTGCTACTAAAGGATTTTAAGCAGACAAGTGACAGAGACCAGTGATTGAGACAGATTGTTCCACTTTTAGAAGTATTGATTTTGAGAGGGACATGACTAAAACCAAAGAACTGAGAGAGGAGGCTCTATTTGTTTGCTAGAGCTGACATAACAAAATACCACAGACTGAATGTCTTAAATGACAGAAATTTTTTTTTAATGTTTTATTTATTCCTAGGAGAGAGAGAGAGACAGCATGAACAGGGGGAGGGTCAGAGAGAGAGGGAGTGACAGACTCTGAAACAGGCTCCAGGCTCTGAGCTGGCAGTGAGCACAGAGCCCGACGCGGGGCTCGAACCCACGAACCGTGAGATCATGACCTAAGCGAAAGTCGGGTGCTTAACCGACTAAGCCACCCAGGCGCCCCTTAAATGACAGAAATTTATATTCTCACATTTCTGGAGGCTAAAATCTAAGATCAAGATGTCAGCAAGGTTGGTTTCTTCTGAAGTCTCTCTTCTTGGCTTGTAGTTGGCTATCTTTTCCCTCTGTCTTCATGCAGTCTTCCCCCTCTGCATCTTTGTGTCCTAATCTTCTCTTCTTGAAAGGACACCAGTCATATTGGACTAGGAAACACTCATAAGACCTCAATTTACCTCAATTACCTTTTGAAGGTTCTGTCTCCAAATCCAGTAAGATCCTATAGATACTTGGGGCTAAACTTTCAAAATGCAAATTTGGGTGGGAGAATACAATTCAGCCCATAACAGAAGCTATTACAATAATCCTAGTGAAAGATGACAAGGTTATTAATTAAGTTAATGGCAGTGGGAATGTAGAGAAGAGATTGGATCCTAGAAATATTGGAGGTAGAACTGAAGGGACAGATGAATTGATTAGATGTGGTGAATGAGCAAAAAATAAAGCATGGTTTCTAGCACAGAATAACACTCAAATATATTTGTTTCCATCTCTACTCTTCCCTGAGTCTGGAATAGAATCTTTCTTGTACCAAAAATTTATAATCCTAGTGCAATGTTGGTTTGGGATTGAATTCATCTCAGTGACAGAAGTATGAACAATGCAGTTATTAAATATTTCCTCCTTACTTCAAAAAATGTCCACTAGTTTTTGTATTGGGATGATTGACTAACCTCTGAATCATCTCTCCCCACCCCTGGAAAAAAGTATTGAGCATTATGAAAATGCCTGGCTTACCTCTGCCAGATTCATTCTGCCTCCAGTGAGGAGAGTTTTGCGATCTCCTTGGAGAACAAAGGCTTGGTGAGGAGCAAAGTCTTGGATAGACCTGGCTCCCCTGGAGGCTGTGATCCCTGACCCTTTAAGACACATTGAAGACCAGCCGTAGTTCCTACCTTCAACAATAACCTCTGAGAATTAAAATCCTGGTCAAATTTTGATAATGCGGAAAAACAATCACTGAGTGGTTTATACAGATGAAAAAGTAGCCAAAGACATTTTGGGTGGCAGCCTTTAGTTCTGCAGAATCTATAGTACAAATAAACTCTATAAAAAGAAACTCTTAGGATTGTTGGAGTGAGGGACTAAGGATCCACAAGTCAGTGCACCTTCTGAGGACCAGCCTCTAAGCTCTCCCTGGCCTCATTTGACCTGGGCACCAAGAACACCAAAACTGGATGGCTATAGTATGAAGGGGGTGTCGTGGTAACACCCTGAAATTCTGACAGACCTACCACAAGCTAGGACCCATCTTTGCTTAGGCATACAGAATTCTTGTTGATACAAGTGTTCTTTAAATTGAAAGCAATAAATTCCTTCTGGTTTAACTTTAAAAAAATCAGTTGAGAGAACTTGGATTCTTTTCCCTTTGTCTTCGGAGGATTGATGCATTTCTCAGGCTTTTGGCCTTTCTACCTATTAAATAAAAATGCTGGCCAAAGTGCAACCACTGCCTGTAATCTTTCTCTTTTGGGTCTTTAATCTTTTCATGGCTTCTTCCTTTTGGCCTACACTTGAAGTTCACCTGATTCCAAAGATTGTCCCTCGACTAGTCATCTTATAGCATTAATATTCTGCCTTGTTGTAGAGCTGGAGACTTGCCCTGCTCTCCTTATTCAAATAATAGCTACTTGAAAGGCAAGAAGGAGTTCCTCTGTGACTCTCCCTTGGCTCCTAGCACATACCTCGATTTGGCAAACACTCATCCAGCTGTCCTGAATCTGATATATTTCGACCACTACCTCCTCTACTTGTAACACTCAAAAATTCCTAATATTCTCCAGTGTTGACATATTTTCTCCTGAAATTTAATTTAAATTCATCCCAGAACAATATAAGTCCATTTTGCACTCCATTTGTAGTACACTGTTTGAAAAATCGGTCAAAATCATCCCCTTCCTAGTATACATGCCCCTTTGTAATGTGGCTTTCCACTTCCTTCCATCAAGGGACAGAATCTGTTTTCCCACTCTTTGAATGTGGGCTGACCATGTGACCTGCTCTGACCAGTAAATCACAACAGAAATGACGCTGTACCATTTCCAAGCCTAGCCCTTAAGAGGTTTGGTGAATTTCTGTTCTCTCTATTAGAATTCTCTCCAGCAACCATGTGAACAAGATTAAGCTATGTGAATGACCACATAGCTAAGTCAACTTTGTTGACCCTGTTGGCTTTAGCTGAGTGCCAGTTATACCTCAGATGTGAAGGTCCTCAGGTGACCTATGGTTGACCATGGATGCACGAAAGAACCCAGCAAAGACCAGAAGAATGGTCTAAATTGCTGATTTGCAGAATCATGAGTTAAATAAATTGTTGCTGTTTTAAGCCACTAGGTTTTCCCTGAAATTTAAATAGTTAACTACACACCATCCAAAATGTTCAGAGGGTAAGGAACTTCCACTCAATCCATATGACTCACAAATTTATGCGTTTATACAATTTTGGTGCACTGGACTCATAGTAATAAGAGGGATAGCTGGTTCATGGACAAGTATCTCAACGAACCAGAAATTTATAGTACTCCAGGAATGAAAGCAAGGAGAGGTCACTGGGAATTTGGTCTTTTCAAAGTAAAGGGAATTTTACTTGAGGCAGGGGATGAAAGCCAGTTTAGTGCTTGAAGCCAAGGGTTGATGGGAGGTGGATAACAGCCCCACTGTCAACAGTGCATGAAAGGAGGCTTAAACATAATTGTCTCGGAGTGCCTGGGTGGCTTAGTCGGTTAAGCGTCTGACTTTCGCTTAGGTCATGATCTCGCGGTTCGTGGGTTCAAGCCCCGTGTCGGGCTCTGTGCTGACTGCCAGCTCAGAGCCTGGAGCCTGTTTCAGAGTCTGTGACTCCCTCTCTCTCTGACCCTCCCCTGCTCACGCTGTCTCTCTCTCTCTCCTAGAAAAAAACAAAACAAAACAAAACATAATTGTCTAGTATGGAGCACCTGGGTAGCTCAGGTAATGATCCCACAGTTCATGGGTTTGAGCCCCATATTGGGCTCTGTGCTGACATCTCAGAGCCTGGAACTTGCTTCAGATTCTGTATCTCCCCTCTTCTGCTCCCTCACTCATGGTCTGTCTGTCTGTCTGTCTGTCTCTCTCCCAAAAATAAAAAAGCACTAAAAAAAAATTTGCCAAGTATTACCATCTCATCAAGCATTCTCCCCCTGCTTCCCCTACTGACTTTGATGAAACTAGAGGTCAGTTCTCAGTCCTCATTTTACTAAGCAGACTTTGATAGAGTTAATCCTCTCAAATTTTCTTTTTTTTTTTTTTTTTCCTGTGTGAGGATACAACACCTTCCTGGTTTTCCTTCCACTTCATTGGCCACTTTACTCGGTTTTGTTTTTAATGGTTCTCCCTCTTCTTCCCAAACTCTTAATGTTGGAGAATGCTTAGAATCCGTTTTTGGTCCTGTTCCCTATCCATCTTCACTCCTTTGGTGATCTCATCCATGTTCATGGCTTTAAATATCATCTAGATTCTGACCACTTCCAATTTAAATTTCCAGCTCAGATCTTGCTTTAAACTCCAGGCCCGTATATCCAACAGCCTACTTAATATCTTCATTGGATGTCTCACAGATATCTCAAATTCAAATGAACTCCTGATTTTCCCTTGCCCCAGTGTCCCTGGTCTACCTTCATCTACCCCATCTCAGGTAATAGCAACTCTGTCCTTCATTCCTGAGGCCCCAAACCTCAGGATAGGGTTATATCAATGGGGCCTTGATATAACCATTCTCTCATATCTCTCAACAAATGTACCAGGGAATAATGTTAAATCTACCTTCAGCATTTATCTAAAATCTGAACATTTCTTATTTGGGATCATGGCTTTTGTCAAACTGTGCATCTAGGAAAGTGAGAAGGCCTGGACACAGTCTATGAATGGAAAATGAGTAAATGCTGGCTAAGTGCTTAGATCTGTAGTATCTCCAATTTCACCAAAAGATAGAAGCTTCACCTGTTTCTAAGCTCAGGTGAAGCAACTGCAAAAATACTATTTGGTAATGGAAAGAGAAAAAAGTTAAAATCTTCCCAAATAAGACTTGAAAAGCTTGCAGACCAAAATTCTAATCCTACCAAAAAAAAAAAAGTCTAATGTTAATGAAGTCAACAAATCACTTATCCTGAATAAAATAGCCTAAAAAATATTTTATGAATGAGGATGTTTTAGAGTATTCAAAGAAATAAAATGAAGGGCCAGCTTCCATTTTTTTAAAAAAAGCACATGATATGAAAAACAAATAGGCATAAATAAAATAAAGTATGTAAATATGAAAAATAAGCTATTTGAGGGGGGTCTGAGTTGCTCAGCTTGGTGGACTTCCAACTCATGATTTCAGTTCAGTTCACGATCTCATGGTTGATGGCATCAAGCTCCACATTGGGCTCTGAGCTGACAGTGTGGAGCCTGCTTGGGGTTCTCTCTCTCCTTCTCTCTGCCCCTCCCTTCCTCTCTGTCTCTCTCTCAAAATAAATAAGTAAACATTAAAAAGAAAAGAAAAAAGGAGCCATTTGAAATTTTTGAACTAAAAATGTTAGTAATTTGAATTAAAAAATCAATTGATATGATAAGCTCCAGACTGAACACAAATACATACAGAATTAAAGAATTGCAAAATTGTACTGAGGGATCTATCCCTAACCAGCCAAAGATAGAAAAGATATGAAAAAAGACAAAGACCATAGTTTGAATAGCTACAACACGTGGCAAACAGGAGTTCTGAAGAAGGAAAGCAATCTTTGGAGATGTAAATAGCAGAGACCTTTCCATGATTGAAAAAAGAGAAGAGTCCTCACACCAAAGGAGTTCTCTGAGTGCTAAGATAAATAATAATAAATGAAGAAAATTCATTCTTACCAGACACATTGAAGTAACATTGCAGAGTGCTACCATTAAAGAGAAGAGAGAGGTCTGGGGCACCTGGATGGCTCAGTTGGTTAAGCATCTGACTTCGGTACAGGTCATGACCTCATGGTTCATGAGTTCAAGCCCTGCATTGGGCTCCATGCTGAAAGCTCAGAGCCTGGAGCCTGCTTCAGATTCTGTGTCTCCCTCTTGCTCTGCCTCTACCCCACTCACACACACTCTCTCTGTCTCTCAAAAATAAATAAACATTAATTTAAAAAAAGAAGTCAGAAATTTCTGGAGAGGAAATATTATGTTCTCTATAAAGGAGTAACAACTGCATTAACAGATTTCTTATCAATAACAACATAGTCAAAAACTCCACTGAAAGAAATATTAAGGGATGTTATTCACTAAGAAGAAAAGTGAACCCAAGGCATGAAATATAAGAAATAATAAAACAGAAACTGATAACATTTATCAGTGAGTTTAATTAATTGTTGACCACGAGGGCATACATATTAACCATACTTTTGGATTTAAAAAATGTATAATTCAAGCTCAGTACAGCAATAATAAGATAGGGGGAAAGGAATACCATGTTTAATCTCTATTAGGCCTCTGCAATAGTAAAAAAAAAAAATAAAAAGGAAAGAAAGAAAAAAGGATAGAAACTGAATAGCTTTGGGGCGCCTGGGTGGCTTAGTCGGTTAAGCCTCCGACTTTCGCTTAGGTCATGATCTCACGGTTCGTGGGTTCGAGCCCCGCGTCAGGGTCTGTGCTGACAGCCAGCTCAGCGTCTGGAGCCTATTTCGGAGTCTGTATCTCCCTCTCTCTCTGACCCTCCCCTGCTCACACTGTCTCTCTCTCTCTCTCTCCTAGAAATAAATAAAAATATTTTTTAAAAAAGAAACTGAATAGCTTTAGCCTTTGTCTGAAAAGTTTATGGTTAGGGTCGCCTGGGTGGTTCAGTTGGTTGAGCATCTGACTCTTGATTTTGGCTCAGGTCATGATCTCAGGGCTGTGGGATCAAGCCCCATATTGGACTCTGTGCTGAGCATGGAGCCTGCTTGGGATTGTCTCTCTCTCCCTCTGTCCCCTCCTCTGCTTGCACATGCTCTTTTTCTAGAAATACAAAAAATAAAAAATAATAAGTTTATGGTTATAAATATATATGTTTAAAAGATTAAAGGGAACCACTGTAATCAATAAATAAATTCAAACATTTTGAGTATATGAAAACTTTATTAATACAGTAGAAGGCAGAAAAGGAGAAGTTTACAAAGCCAAAAAAAAAAAAATTCTGGTAAGGAGAAAATCCAAAATAAGAAGGGAGAAGTTCAAATATGCCACAATAAATACAAAGAGATTACATTTAATCTACTGAAAATGGTTATCAGAGTGGATTTTTTAAAAATCCAGCTATATTCCTCTTATAGGAGACATAATTAAAACAAAACCAAAAGAAACACTTATAAAAGAATCAAAAAGATATACTATGTAATAATAATAAAAAGAAAGCCAGTACAGTAATATTTTATCAGACAAAATAGAATTTAAAGCAAAAAGCACTACATAATAATAGAGGAAATAATCCACCAAGATATGCCATTCATGATCTATATGCATCTAAAAGCAGAACTCTGAAAAATACAAAGCCTTGGCTGAAAAAATATAAGGAGACATCAACAAATCTATAATCATAGTGTAGATTACTGAGATCAAGGAAAATGAAAGCTTAGCAAGAATTCAAAAGGTTTGAACAACAAATCTACTAGATATGTAGGAAAAAGTCCTTATACTCAACATTAGACCTAAATACATATCTACATAATCTTATCTCCTATTCAAATCACAAAGGATATCTCAACAAATGTAAAAGGACATTTAGAGACCATATTCTCTATCGTGCATTTAAATTTGAAATCAATGAAAAGTAATAAAAACAATAACTACACATGTCTATAAACTAGTAAAGCAACCTGCTAAATAACTCATGGGTTAAAAAAGAATTCACAATGGAAGTGATAAAATATTTAGAAGTAAATGACAATGAAAGTACCTCATTCACAACCTGTGGAAGTTGCCCCCCCCCAAAAAAAATGGTGTTAAGGGCATTTGGGGGACAACTGGCAAAATTTGAATAAGGTCTATTTATTAGATAAAAGCACTATATCACATTTTCTAATTTTGATAATTATACTGTGTTGTGAGTGTCTTTGTTCTTAAGAAATATTCACTAAAATATTTAGGGAAAAATGCATATGAAACTTATTCTCAAATTGATCAGATGATGACAATGGTGATGATGATGAAGTTGATGATGGTGATATCTAGAGAGAAATAACAAAAATGGTATATGGGAGTGAAGGGTAAACAACTGTTCTTTTATATTATTTTTAATAATTTTTTTAAATAAATAGTTTATTGTCAAGTTGGTTTCCATATAACACCCAATGCTCATCCTCACAAGTGCCCTCCTCCATGCCCATCTCCCTCTTCCCCCCCACACCGATCAGTCCTCAGTTTGTTCTCAACATTCAAGAGTCTCTCATGGTTTGCCTCTCTCCCTTTCCCCCACCATTTCTCCCCTTCTTCTCCCCCATGGTCCTCCGTTAAGTTCCTCCTAATCCTCCTATACGTGCAAACATATGATATTTGTCCTTCTCTGCCTGACTTATTTCGCTCAGCATAACACCCTCAAGGTCCATCCATGTTGCTACACATGGCCAGATTTCATTGTTTCTCATTGCCATGTAGTATTCCATGGTATAGATAAACCACATCTTCTTGATCCATTCATCTGTTGATGGACACTTAGGCTCTTTCCATGTTTTAGCTATTGTGGAGAGTGCTGCTATGAACATTGGGGTACATGTGCTCCTATGCATCAGCATTTCTGTATCCCTTGGGTAAATTCCTAGCAGTGCTATTGCTGGGTCATAGGGGAGTTCTATTGTTAGTTTCCTGAGGAACCTCCACACTGTTTTCCAGAGGGGCTGTACCAGTTTACATTCCCACCAACAGTGTAGGAGGGTGCCCGTTTCTCCACATCCTCGCCAGCATCTAGAGTTCTCTGATTTGCTCATTTTAGCCACTCTGACTGGCGTGAGGTGGTATCTCAGTGTGGTTTTGATTTGTATTTCCCTGATGAGGAGGGATGCTGAGCATCGTTTCATGTGTCTGTTGGCCATCTGGATGTCCTCTTTGGAGAAGTGTCTGTTCATATCTTCTGCCCATTTCTTTACTTGGTTGTTTGTTTTTCGGGTGTGGAGTTTGGTGAGTTCCTTATAGATTCTGGATATCAATCCTTTATCTGATATGTCATTTGCAACTATCTTTTCCCATTCCGTTGGTTGCCTATTAGTTTTGTGGGTTGTTTCCTTTGCCGTGCATTTAATAATTTTTAATAAATTTTTGTAAGTTGAACTTCAAAATAAAAAGTTTAAAAAAGAAAAAATCTATATAATGCAGTTAGAGTTAAAGGAGGCTTTATTTAAACCTCTAAATAGTTCTGTCTTTTAAGAAGGATAGTGATTTGCCAGAATGAACTTCCCTTTTACGATTCTCAGTTTCCCTGATTGGATAAAACAAAAACCTGTTGTGTGAGAAAATGGCATGTTCTGCAAATGAGCAAAGTAGCCCACAATGCCTGTTGTGTATAGAACAGCATCTCAGGGTTGTTGGCACCATTTGTTAGGAATTGCCTTGGGGATAAACACAGACTAGTGACTAAACAGTGATGTCACACAATTGTTTTAAATAAATGAACCAAAAACGCAATTTGTGCCACATTCCAACTAGGTCATAAAACTTTATTTAAGAAGTTTTGACCCTAAGATTTCTTGAAGCCGTTCACAATACTTTGTTTTGACTCCTCTCTCCATGGGTCATAATTCAAAACAGTGCAACCCAATCTCCTTTTAAATGTTGCCTGTGAAATCTGGCTCTTAACTTCAGAAGAGTGCTAAAGTGTCAACACATTGCTGAGAGATTGCTTCCAGATGCTCAACACTGTGTAGAAAGATCCAGTGGTGGAGGATAAAAGTAGGAATATGGTGCAACATGGTGCGATCACCAAGGAGTAAATGTGAGTGTGAAGGAAGGAGGAGAGAGAAGTGAGAACAGAGAAGAGACAGATGAGCAATGTGTGGTTTTGAGAAGAGCTCTAAGGATAGGTTTGGGAAAATCTACCAGCCCCTACATGTCCACAGATCTCTCAGTTGCCAGGTAAACCTTTTTGGTGAAGAAGGAGAAAGTTCTGGACTGAGAGCCTTGGGAAGGCTGCATAGTAGAGAATCATTGCTAGAGATGGTAGAGGAGAATACAGATTCCAGATGTGAGATGACACTGTTTTCTCAGTCAGTAGATTATGGCGGGCTTGATGGGCCAGGCCATGTGGGTTGTTGGGGGACTTTACACATTTTGCAATAGACTTACTTTGTAGGCCTCCTTCAGGACACCTCTCTCCCTGACTCATCAGACCTATAGTCTTGGTCCTGCATTATCTCACAAAGTCATAGCACCTCTTGGGTCAATGGCATTCACAGCATATCGGGAGCCAGAAGAAGACTAGGAAATTATGCCACTTCTACAAGACAGCACAGTTTAAGTTTTTAGTGAATTCTTTACCTCTTTATTTTATGTCAAAGTCTGTCTATTTTAATTAAAATTGCTCCAGGAGATGGAGTGTGGAACCAGTCCTGAAAGTGCACATTTTACTTCTAGCAAGTATAGAGGCTCAGGAACTACCTGAAATTTGCAAGCTGTGCCTAAGTATCATCATCTCATGGAAGATGGCTGTGCTTCTGGGGGCCCCAGCCCTTGTCTCTATTTCACCTGACCAAATTCCTGTCACAGCTGGTTCCCACAGAAAACCTTTCTAACCTGGATGGGTCAAGCTGAGAAGTCCTAATCTACAAGATAAGTGTAAATACCTCTTTCTAATCTTTCCTTCCTGACAGTTATTAGCTTTGAAGGAAAAGAGAAGAAAAAAATCTGACTATATGAAAATAAATAGTTCATAGGAGCAATCAGTAAAGGTTCTGGTGGAATTTGGTGGCCATAGAAAATAGTGCCAGAAGACAGCAGTGTTCAAACTTTCCCTATTACCCCACACTTTATAAAGTGCTAAATCATCCTCAAGTGCTATATCATCACTGACATCATCATCGTCTTCACTGAGTCCACCTGCCCATAAAAGGTTTCGATGGACACCATTTGAAAACCTCCAACTTAAGAAAACAAGGCCCAGACAAATTGAGAGACTTACTCCAGGCATGCCAGCTAACTCGTGACAGTACAGCACCACAGCCCCTTTGCCTACAGAAACATTTACTCATTGTCTGGAAGTTACTGCATCATAAAAAAAAAATAGATGGCAGAGACTCGAGTAATTTCCCACGAAAGACACGGTCAGAGTCGGCACACACAAAAATGTGTCTCCAAGCCCACCTAATATGGGCAGCCTGGCCAAAACTCTTTACAGCATTGATATTAACAGGCAGCAGACTATGGCTTTGGGAATTTGTATGACAACTCCTCCCTGCCAACATGAGGTCCAGGCTATGGAGACAGTGTAAGAAAGCAAACAAAACAGAGATGCAGGGTATGTGTATTATTAAACCCTTGGATGCGTCCCACAATAGTGCCAGCCTCCTCCACTCTGGCCAGGACTTAAATTAGGCGTGCCATCACATCGTTTGGGAAAGATTTTGTTCCTTTGTTTTTTTCTCAGGGAGAATAGGGAGAAAGGATAGGAAATACGACTTCACATAATGGCATGGTTATATTTATGTACTATTTTAAAAGTTTGCACAGTTCACCCACATACTGCAAATTAAGTAAGTTTCACAATAACTCTATGAGAGCATAAGAGCAGCATTTTCCTTATTCTGCAAACAAGGAAAGGAAGGAGAGGGCGGTCGTGTGGTTTGCTCAAGGCCACTCCATCAGCTAGTGACAGATGGAATGATCAGTCAGTGTCTGAAGGAGGAACGCTCCATTTTATTTTCCAGCAGACTCTAGACTAGATTCGGGCTCTGTCCTTCAGTGAACAGGTTGTAGACCCAAACAGAGGGACTCCTTCTCCTCCTCCTCCTCCTTCTTCTTCTTCTTTGAAACAAAATTTAGACAATTTATTTTCAATTTATTATCTTATATTTTTATATAAAATTTAGAAATCATGCTCAAGATTTAAAGCTTTTAAATAACAGAGAAGTGTCAAATGGCATGTGAAACTTGTCAACCTCCATTCCTTAAAACTTATGTATGTAGTCACTCAGATAACTTGTAATTTTCTTAGCTTTCCTTCTTTTTAAAAATATTTATTTAATTAATTTTTTAAATTTACATCCAAGTTAGCATATAGAGCAACAGTGATTTCAGAAGTAGATTCCTTAATGTCCTTTACCCATTTCCATCCCCCCTCCCACATCCCCTCCAGCAACCCTCTGTTTGTTCTCTGTATTTAAGAGTCTCTTATGTTTTTGTCCCCCTCCCTGTTTATATTATTTTTGCCTCCCATCCCTTATGTTCATCTGTTTGGTATCTTAAAGTCCTCATATAAGTGAAGTCATATGATATTGGTCTTTCTCTGACTAATTTCGCTTAGCATAATACCCTCTAGTTCCATCCACATAGTTGCAAATGGCAAGATTTCATTCTTTTTGATTGCCGAGTAATACTCCATTGTGTATATATACCACATCTTTTTTTTTTACATTTTTAAAAATTTTTTCTTAANCTCCCTCTCCCCAACTATTTTTCCCCTTCTTCTCTCACATCGTCCTCCGTTAACTTCCTCCTAATCCACCTATATGATAACACATCTTCTTTATCCATTCATCCACTGATGGACATTTGGGCTCTTTCTGTACTTTGGCTATTGTTGAGAGTGCTGCTGTAAACATTGGGGTGCATGTGTCCCTTCGAAACAGCGTACCTGTATCTGTTGGATGAATAATTTGAGGAAAAAGAACAGAGAAGAAATTTTAATGGTGCACGGATGATAAGGGGGAAGAAAACAACCACAGAAAGATAACAGACACCACAGGATTCCCTCTGACCTGTGTGTTCTTCAAAATTGTTTATAGATCACTTATATTCAAATACAGACTTACATCCGGTGAATAAGTAACTTGTGGCACCATAGACTTGTATACCTTTTGCTGGTCAAAACTACCCTTCCCCATGAAGAGTTTTAAATCAGTTTAACTGACCCCTAAAATAAGACTGAAAAAACTTTTTAAATGAAGAGTGGACTCTGAAAGCAAAGATTTGTGGTGGTGCCAAAGCAAGTCCCAGGAGGGAGAGGGCTAATTTGGCAGCTGTCGGGACAGATCAGTTCATGGAATGAGAAATGGGTTGAAGGCAGGAGGCTCTGTCTACAAGGACAAAGCTGGGCATGTAGGTCTAATTTTTCAAGCTGCTTCTCTTCCTGAGGGAGCCACCCATAAACCCCCACATGCCTTGCCACTTTGTCTGATGGAAGTAGAATGCTAACTCTGGCACAGAGTCATTTCTAATTTCAATGGCATTACTAGGGCCTGAAACATCCATGCTCAGAAGTCCTGAAATAACATAGGTTTTTCAGCGGCTTGTCTGAGCACTCCTGGAATTCCTTTAAAATGCAGCAGGATGAGTAACCCTGGGCTCATCTCTTCACAGAAAGCTGGGGGAAGACGCAAGATGCGAACAGTGCAAAATTTGTAAAGCAAATCCAGTGAACAAGCTATCTATTACTTTTGAGACCAAACCCTGTTGAGAATTAAGATGTGTTTCCAGCAACCCAGGGGTTATTATTCACAGGTCAGTTTCACAGTTTCACCTGTACTGGTGGCTTCAGGAAATAGCAAGGTGGGACAGCCCACAAGAAAAGTTAGCATCAACCACAAAGGATGTTCATGGCTCAGGCAGAACCAAACTTGGTTAAAAAGGCTTTTCAACTCAGGAATCACTTCCCACTCTAAGAGAGTTTCTGATTATCCCAGAAGGTGATCTTGGGAACCTCAGCCCCTTTGAATAAATATGAATACCAAAGAACAAATTCAAATATTTTTGGGAAGAGAAGTCCTTTCTCTCTCTTTCTCTGGGACCAATGTTAAAAGCCCCTGACAACATTTCTGAGGAGCACATGTGCCTCGTGTGTAGGGAACTGGGAAGCTGTCCTTGGTGTGGCAGCTGACTAATCCATGACTTTGGGCTAATCATTTAATTTGGGATTGGTAATTCATAGTCAAAGCCATGATTACTGTGATCTAGCAGAAGTAAGCCTGCCTGGGCATGGGGACCCAAGGGTTATAATTTTAAGGATTTATTTTAAGGATTTATTCTTTGGGAGTGGAGGCAAAATGCCTATGGAAATAAAGCAGCCCAGATTTGAATGCCTTCGACGTGAGTTTTACCAGGGCTCCTACGCCTTTCAACAAGCCCTGAGGGCTTTTTAGTGGGCCTGGGGTGGCATAACCGTCATCAGCTCACAGCTATAGTAGCAGGACTTGGGTGGTTCATCAGACCACACAAGAGTACTTGGAAGACACCGAGAAATGACATTTTTGCCCACCATTGTCTCACCAGAGCAATCTTCTGGAAACTTAAATTGAATGCTCTCATCCCCTCTTTGAAATGGCCTTGCATTATTCTAAAATAAAAGCCAAACTCCTCAATACTGATCACACATCTGTATGTGATCCAACCCCTCCCTGCCTCTCCAGATCCTTGCTCTCCTCCTTCCCTTTAATCCAGCCACAAGTACTCAATTTCATTTCCTCTAATAACCAAGCTCTTTCCATCTAGACCACTCACTTACTCTTCTTTACTTTTTAATATCTATTTTTCTTTCAGTGCACAGCTCAAATATCACTTCCTCTGAGATGCTGTCCTTGAATCTTCCCCTATTAGGTCAGATAAAACCTCTTGTACTGTTCTTACAGAGCATCCTAGTCTTTTCCTGTAGGACCTTTATCACAGTTGATAATTATGTACTTACTTGTTTACTTACTGGATTAATTCCAGACTTTCCCACTAGATGATTAGCAGTATCTATTTGCCATTGTATCTCTAATGCCTACCAAGTGCCTGGCACATAGCAGACACACGATCCAGTGGTCTCACTAGGATGAAGGTGATGTGAGTGGAAGATGGCAACCTTACTCTAGAAATCCAGAACACTGCTGTGATCCACACCTGCAAGCCTTCCTGGGCAATGGCTACTGACACTCCAGTTGGGCAAACCACTGCTTTTGGAGGAACACTAATACCCGTGAATAAAACAAATTCATTCTTTTCTGCGGTTTTGGCTGTTGTCAACACTGGGGGAATTTGAGAAGAGATGAAATCCCAAACTTCCTTGTTGACTTTCCTTAAACATAAACCCAGCTCAAACATACTTCACCACCTGCCCGGTCTCTGGGGAGCACACAGGGCAAAGTGAGTCTGTGTAGAGACACTCTGGCCTGACTGTGGGATCCAATACAGCACATACTTTAAAATATGCTGACATAGAGTTATAGATCCTCAAAGCACTGGAGGCAAAACCCCTTGTTTTTAAAACAAAGCATTCATACAGAGCCAAGAATGTCCCTGAGTCAATAGTGCTAACCCTTTCTCAGTCTGCTTATGAGGCCCCGGGTCTCAGTGGATGAGCCAAGGACCTGCCACTTAGAGACTACTGTCTGGTCACCCCAAGTGACATTGGTCAAGCATAGACTGTGTATAGTAGGAGCTTGGGCGATAACAGGAGATGAAGAACATAGAAGGCTGCTGATGTATCTGGGTAGACAGACAAGAACAGAACAATTAGAGAATAATTCCAAGGTTACACAAAAACACGAGTGTGATGGTATGGTAGAGACCTTCTCCTGAGCAGTGAATTTCCTTCGCATTAAGGGTGAGATCCCTACGAATGAGGTCATTCAGGAAGTCTTCCTGGAGGAGGTAAGTTTGAGCTTGAAGGAAAAAAACGGATTGGCAGAGAGAGCAGAAGTGGACCCACAGTAACCAGGCTGCCTGGGGCTGAGAGTCTGTGTGAGCGCTGTCGTCACGTGGGATGCCTCTACTCAGCCATCTGGAGAAAAGAATAAGTCCCTTTGTAAAATCTACGTGATGTGGGTGAATTTTGTTCTGCTTTTCAACTTCAGGTTAGGATATTATGTAGTCCCAGTGCCTCTCTGATTCTCTCACTAATCCAGGATTCCAAGTAATAATCACTTTGTGTCACCCACTGAATCAGGCCCCCACTCCCAAAAGAACCAAAAACTATCTTATAACTTGGACTGAGCACTTTTGCTTACTGTTTGTTATCTTTCCTGTTGTCTGAATCATTCTCCAAGGAAACACTGAGGTCCCACTGAATTTTAATCAGCTGTATCCACTTCTGTTCACCTAGGCAAAGAGCAAGAATAAAGGCACGAGGCATACCACAACAGCAATTACTTTCCACAAGGAGTCAGAGATTGGAAGCGAAGCTAAAAGCATCTCTTTTAAGGCAAGCCATTTCCCTAGGGAGAGTTTGCAGCTTGGAGCAAAGGCAGAACAATAAAAGATCAAGGATGTCTTTCTGAGGCTGCAAACAGAGCAGCTGACACATTGAGGTTGGTCTGCTTTTGACCTCTTTAAACACCAGGACAGAAGCAAAGTGCCCACATCACATTTGCTACAAGCTGGCCAACCATCTCTTTTTATTTTAAACCATAAGCCCTGAGTGTTTGTAGAGAACAGGCAGGGAGGGACAGCCTGGGCTCTCAGGCCCCTGTTTCAGCTGGTGTCACTCAAGCCTGTTTTCCTCGGAGTGGTGTTCCATACTTCCGCGTCTTTCCCCTGTCTGTCCCACTCTGGAAGTCTGTCCCTCTTTCTACTCGTACCTCCAATGGCTTCTACACCTTCATTTTCAAATGCTAGTGAAAATTGTGCTAGGCCGTGCAAATGAACAACTCCACGGTTATCCTTCTCCCACCGTCTCTTACGTATTTGGTAGTTAGACCTTGGAAATGATTCCAGCACCTCTGAGGTCAGAGCTCCTGCTAAAGCTAAAGCCCAGTTCGATCCTGTTTAGGAGGTGGTCCTTGTCATTTTCGTCTCCAGATGAAACCTCTGGAAACCTCTGTTTTCCTAGAAGGTAAAATAATAAAAAAGAAGTAGCCCAAGGTGGGTGACTCTGCAAACAGGTGGATGAGGTCTCTTGTTGAGGGAAGGAGGGGTCTGAGTGCTGGGTCCTCCTCCTGAGCATGGTCATCATGTCCTGCCAACAGAGCTTAGAGGAGTTACATCCATCTGTTGTGGTTTTCCCAAGTAGGAGAAAGAAATGACTGGGACTCTGCTAATGACCATTAGCAGCAGACTTTGGGTCAGGTCTCTCAAACTTTAACAGGCATATAAATCCTCCTGACTTTAAAATGCAGATCTACTGGGGCGCCTGGGTGGCTTAGTCGGTTAAGCGTCCGACTTTCACTTAGGTCATGATCTCACGGTTTGTGGGTTCGAGCCCCGCGTCGGGCTCTGTGCTGACTGCCAGCTCAGAGCCTGGAGCCTGTTTCAGAGTCTGTGACTCCCTCTCTCTCTGACCCTCCCCTCCTCACGCTGTCTCTCTCTCTCTCCTAGAAATAAATAAACATTAAAAAAATTTTAAAAAAAAATGCAGATTCTCTTTCAGTCTGGTCTCAGACAGAGGCTGCATTTCTACCAAGCAATTTTGTGGTGTTGAGGCCACTGATCCGAAGCACATTTTGAATAGCCAGGGGTTGGGTTTTTATTTACTGCCTTCCTACCCCCAGCTGGACTATGTCATTTTATCAAAAACAATATAGTAGGACTGAGACCCAATTATTAGCCTCCTGAATCATCTATTGTTAGAGCTATTTCTTGCAGCTACATTAAAAAAGCCTCTCCCAGTAGATCCCCATTGCACAAGAAGCCCATTTGTAACAAGACACTTTAGGCAAGCAAGCCACTATGCAAAACATTTTTGGCTCTTTCTGCTGCCTGACAGGTGGCTGCTGGTTGGTGTTGGAATAGGAAGTTTTATATGATAGTGTTGACGGTGCTGATTCTGAAGGGGGTGAGGAGCACTTTGCTGTGGCAGCTTTAGCTCCCACTCAATGCCCGGCCCCACCCCTCAGGCTTATGGGAAAGATGAGGTGGAAGCTGGGAGAGAAGCATCAAGCCATGCTCTGCAGACTGGGGGATATTATTTTTCACTTTCTCTGCTACAGGGCTTCCCACGCCTTTTATAAATATTTATAGGACAGTTTCCTTCTTGAGAGTGCCCAAGAGTGGGGGATGGTGAGGAGGATGGTTGAACTGGGAAGGTAGGGAAAAGGTGATGCTCACATGTATGAAGATTAGAAGGTGGGAGAAAGCCCCAGAGGGCTCATTTCAGGCCAGTTCTCTCACCTGCAAGAAGAAGAATTGGACTAGAATGGAGATATTAACTCTGGGGTCTGGGGTTTAAATGAGCAACTCCCTGCAGTGTAAGCAATGTGTAGTCGGTGTGCAAATTTTTCTAGGGTGAGAGCCCATAGATTTCAAGCGATTCTCACAGGGTCCCTGATTCACAAAAGGTTAATCAGCACCTTTTCAACCAGGATCATTTCCTAGCCTCTCCCAGAGTGGATGTTTAAAGGGCTAGGCTTCTAGAAGCAGCAGACTTCAAGCTCAGGTCATGGGATTCGGAGGGACGAGACAGCCACTTAGAATCATTTTCCAGCAGAGGCAAAAAGGGGTCAGCTATGGGCAACCTCATTTTACAGAAGGAAAGCTGAGTTACAGTCAACTTAAGTGACTCTCCTAAACCACGGGGTCAGAAGATAAGCTTGGCCTTAGAACCCAGGCCTGGCATCCGGAACACTGGTCTGCACTGGCCGAAAAGCCCCATCAATCAGGCCGTCGCCTGGGAAGGGCAAGACATTTGTGTCCTCAACGCCAGGAGCCCCGCCGGTTATTTCTAGCTTGCTGAATGTCAAAAATCCAGGCCGCTTCTCACAGCAGCCTCCACTTGTCAGACCAAATCAAGGCATCGACGCGTCAAGCAGGCTAATCAGCTGCCTCCAGCACCGGCCTCACTGTGCTCGCCCAGCGCGGTGCACCTGACCTTGTCCATGCGCAGCCGGCCAGCACGCTCTGCCCCCGCGCCCAGGGCCACTGCTCCCACCTGCAGACCCCGAGGTTTTTCAGTGTGGAGCCAGCTTGGCAGCCTGCGTTGGCTGTGACCGCAAGAGACGGCCTCCCTCCCGTGGCCTTTGGCCCTAGAGAGGGATTGGCCAGAGCCCTCTGCCTTCTCTCTGGTTCTGTTTTGGAATTTCCCACCTTCACTTGCTTTTCTTCTTCTCAACACACCTCCCACCCCACAGCCCAGTTCCTCTTTAGGTACAAATCAGCGGGCTTGTTTGTGTCTGCAGAATCCTGTTTCACAGCAAGGCAAGGCAACACTAATCCTGAATGTCTGCTGTTTCTTGTCCCAACCTCCCTTCATTGAATTTTGGAGCATCTGCTGGCTAGGCTTTGGATACAGCAGACTGCCCTTGACCCTCAGGGAGCTGACAATCTTCTGGGGGGAGAGAAGGTGATGTTGTAAGCTGTGATTTGATGGTTGCTACAGAGCTGGCTAGAGGAAATGGGGGTTGGGAGCAAGGATCATTGCAGGCAGAGAGAACACGCAAAAGAAGGTAGGGTGGCCACCCAGGTAAAGAGACAGGAGCAATTAGCATGTAATGAGTTGGGAAAAAGCCAGAAAGGGACTTGTGAGCCAGAGAAAGGAATGTAGACTTTATTTTTGGTTTGGTTTTGGTTTTTTGTTTCTGTGGTTTGCATTGGAGGGGTTATTTTTTACATTTATTTGTTTTTGAGAGACAGAGTAAAACAGAGCGTGAGCAGGGGAGGGGCAGAGAGAGAAGGAAACAAAGAATTTGTAGCAGGCTCCAGGCTCTGAGCAAGCATTCAGCACAGAGCCTGATGTGGGGCTTGAACCCTGAGATCATGACCTGAGCCAAAGTCAGATACTTAACCGACTGAGCCACCCAGGTGCCCCATGGAGGGTTTTTAACAAAGTGACCAACCAGATTTTATTTCCCAGGTAGGCCTAGAGGCAGAATGCCTATAAGTCCCAATACAAGGGCAGTAACAGCATTTTCAAGTGCAGGGATCATGTTCTCCCCCTGGGTGCTCAAATGGGGGCTCCCATTGGGGTGATTTCTTCACCCCTTCCCTGATGTTTTTGTCCTACACGCACCCCTACTGTGACTGGTTTGACCTTTAGCATCCCATTGGCCCTTCCTAACCTTTAGGCAAGGTACTAAGTTGACAGTATTCCCAATCCACCACCCTGTTTTTTTTTTCTTAAATGCTTTTATTTATTTTTGAGAGAGAGATAGTGACAGCATGAGCAGGGGAGGGTCAGAGAGAGAGGGAGACACAGAATCCGGACAGGCTCCAGGCTCTGAGCTAGCTGTCAGCACAGAGCCCGATGTGGGGCTCGAACCCACAAACCATGAGATCATGACCTGAGCTGAGGTCGGATGCTTAACCGACTGAGCCACCCAGGCACGCACCCTGTTTTTAATCATTTATTTACACATCTCACTTAGAAGAAGTTGCTATATGCCAGGTGTTGTGCCAATCACTGGGGGGTGCCGAATGGAAGATTCACAGGTTTCCTGATCTCAAAGAGCTCAGAATTGGTCCAGTAGTTCCTCCATTGCCTGTGCATCAGAATCACCTGTAAAGTTCTTTAAAATACAGCTGATTGAATATCATTGGGCTGACTCAACTGGAATCTTTGGAGGTAGGGTCCATGGAGCCACATTATTAAAACTCTCCTCCAGCTAATTCTGCTGAGCAGTTAGAACCACTGATTTTGGGAGGGATTTCTCTGATGTTTCTCTACATGGTAGATGGGGAGAACAAGCCCAGAGTCTGGCTCCTGGTCATAAGACAGTCGGAAATCACCAGGAATGAAGACAGGGAGAAGCTCAGTCCACTGAGCTGGAACCCTGGGACCTGCTCACATGCTTTCAGAGAAGCAGGAAGGGTAGTGGTGTTGGGTAAATGGAAGGGCAGGGTAGAATGTATTGGGATGGAGGGGTGGCTGTGACTGTCTAGAGTGGACAGTGTCTCTTCTTCAACCTAAATTATATAAATTATCCAGTTAGGAAGCAGGAGACCAGCTTTCTGGCTCGTTGACATAAAGACTCCTTGTTAGCACCACCTTGATTGTCATGGTCAAGACCTAGGGATGTTCACACTGGCCAGTTTCAAATGGTGACTCTGACAAATAACTAACAAATCAGCAAGCATGTTATATACGACCCACAAATCTCTGCCACTTATGTCTGAGTACTGGGGAAACCAAAGCAAAGGGAGTCTGTTAGCTCACTGTTCCCAGAAATACACCCCATAAGCTTCTCGCTATCCTCTGGGGGATTCGAGGAAGGGGCTATCCTGTCCAATTATGCCTGGAATCTCGCATCCCCAAGGATGGGTCTACAAGGGGTTTGAAGGACTGAATTCCCAGTTCCACTTTCTGTCTCTTGGCAAAGACTGATCTGAGAAATCTATTTGTTAAGTATTTATTTGTTGAAAGCTAACTGTTGGCCAGGTACTGTGAAGCCTCAGTGAATATAAGTACAATCCACTTGGGAAGATAAGACACAATTATGTGTAAAAGTAAATAAATATAAGACTTAGCTATTTCCAGACCAACCTAGAAGAAGTGGCTTGTGGTTGACTGGGGTTTTGTATCCTGATCACTTATCCGGTATGTATTTGAGTGCACTATATTCTGGGTCATTTGCAGACATGTAAGGCATAGTCTTTGCCCTCAGGAAGCTCCAATTCCAATAGAGCACACAGAATGCATCAGTATGAATATATAGAAAGTAGTGTAGGCTGGGAGAAGTGAGCGATTCAGTATCTGCTTTAGAATCAATAGGGCTTGTACTGAAATATCCAACATTTTTCCCATACCCCAGATGTCTTTTTGGGAAGACAGCTCTGATCATTTTGGGATTCATCTTATTGGAATTAGTGGTCAGGACATTATAGCCTCTTCTATCACCATGATCACACTCTGGTCTGGCTCTCTTGCTGGATCTCACTTCTCTCTCCATTCCTGTATGTCACCTCCATTTCAGTTCTACACCCATCTCTTCTACCAGGAGCTGAGTCACTTTGGGTGGGAAGGTGAGAAAAGGAGAGAAAAGAAAGATTAATGAATACCTGATCATCTCCAGAAAAGGGGTACGGCAAGTGTCACTTCACAGCAGTAGAGTCTCAGATATGCCAATTGTGTGAGCTGTTCATGGGAGTTTGCTCTTCTTTTAATTGCCTCCCAGAAATACTGGTCATTTAAAATGACAGAAATCAAGAGCATCAAGTCTAGAGAAGTGGGTGAAAAGTGATTTCCACCTGGACAAAGTCACTGCCTCCCCAGGCATAGGCAGGTGCCCTGACCCCTGCCTGAGAGCTAGAGCTGGCTCCAAGGAGGCAGTTAGGAGGTCACTTTGTGTCTCCCTGAGGGGAGGTAAGCTGTCTGGCTCCTGCTTAAAATCCTAGGTGTGATTTTGTGAGGTTTTAGTCCTGACCATCGGCAATTACAGAGGCTTTGCCTGACAGGTCGGGGGAAAGCTGCCCTCCCCACAGCGGCCTTGGGAGCATCACAGCCTCCATTGAATCTGGAGGGAGGTACAGTCAGGCACTCAGGCCCCCCTCGCTGCTTACGCTCTTGGCTTCTTTGCACTCCTAGCCGGGTAGCACCTTCGTTCCTGTCTCCCTGTCTGAAGCTTGGGCAGCGGGTCCTCGTCAGGTGCCCATCTCTGCTGAATCCTCCATAGCTGGGGCCGGGGGTGGGGAGCAGGGAGAGGAAATCCTGAAGACACTCTCCCCAGGGTCTCAGTACCCAGTACTTTTCCACTCTGTGCCCTGCCCCCATCCCTCTCCTCCAACCTCAGGGCCCATAAAGCTGATTATTCCTCAGGGGCTTCCTCATGAGCAAGACAAGCCTCACATCTACCCTGATTTGTCTGATCCTGACTGGTATGCATTTCCATGGCAGAAAATGGAACAGGGGATGGGCAGCTTCTCTGATTTTAGACTCTTGCTTGTACTGTCTCAGGGAGTGATTAAAGCCTTGTTGCTTTAATTGGCTACTCTGACTCCTGACAGCAAAACCCTCTCTCTCTCTGAGCTGAGCTCCTGACAGGAGGGACTCCTCAAGCCCCCTACCCAATGGAAGCACACCCTCCAAGCATGGCCCCCATTTCTGTTGGGGGCTATGGCTTCTCCTACCCGTGTTCCTGTTTCAGTTCTCAATTTATTTGTCTCTCTCACTCATACACAACAATACCTGAGGACAAAAAGAAACCCAGAGTTGCCATGGGGGCTGGGCGGGGAGTCCGTAGGAAAGACAGGAATAATGAAGCAGGTCCTGGCCAGATCCAGACTCAGCGACCAATTTCTTTCCATCCGTGCTACAGAGGAGGAATCAGAGTTGGCAAGGTGAGTGACTTGGCTTGGGCCACCCAACTAAAGCCCATGTTCTGATGATTTCCAGGCTGACTCCTTGATCATCCAACTTCTTGCTATGGGTTCTGGGCAGGGCTGTGTCCCTGGGTGCCCAGGACTGTGCCATGCCCTCTGTAGTCTGTCCTCTGAGGAGCCGCAGCCTCACTGGGGAAAGGGAGACTAGAGCAGGGCTCTAAACTTTGAGCAATCTCAGAATCAGTCCCCTGGAGCACTTGGTAAAACTGATTGCCAACCCCACTCCCGGCGGTCTGATTCAGTAGGTCTGGGGTAGGGTCTGAGAATTTGCATTGCTAACAAGGGTCCCGGTGTGGCTGATGAGAACCCCTGGGCTAGACTAGGAACAGCCAAAAAGCAACAGAGAAAGAAAAAATGGAAATTAAGTAAAAGAAGAAAGAAGGAAAGCGGTGGGGGTGACATTGTCTTAGGGCAAGAAATGAACCTGAAGGGCTGGTCCCTGGGAGGTTTTCCTCTTCCTCAACCACCCAGACCTCAGGCTAATCTAGAAGTTTTCACATTATCCTTTAAATGCCTCCCCCACTTAATGCTCTGGCCCACAGGTGAGGGCAAAAAGCCCCACTTGAATTAGAATCCTTAGAGCCTGCGCTTAAAAAGCCCTGAGGTGGCTCCTCTTCCAACACCCCTCATCCTCACTTCCCTGTTCTGATGCTGCAGGCTGCCTGGCTGCCAGCCTTCCGTGAGCCTCGGGTCCTGAGGCTAGATTCCTGGAGGGCCAACTTCCCCATCTTTCTCCAGCTGCCCCCCACCCCACACTCACAGGAGCCCAAGAAAACCTGAAGAAAGGTAAGGGGGGGGTGCACATCACAATAGGATGGGTGGAGGAATTAAAAACCGCAGCTCCCTGTGACTCAGCTCATGTTTCAAGTTCTCCTGAATCATCCGTGAACGCGGACTTGTTTTCATAGTCATCAGGTCTGAATGTGGGTCATAAATGTGTTTGAATGTAACAGGATAGAGTGAGCCAGACACACAGGGGGGGAAAAAAAGCTTTTAAGTGGGTGTGAGAACCCAGAAGCGACCCTCCTCTCCAAATCTGTTAGCCGTTTGATTAGCTCCAGTTGGCTCTGGGAAACCCAAGACACAAATGTTATGTCCAGGGACCTAAAGCTGTTCCAGCGACAGCAGGAGGAGGGCTAGATATTAGTTGGCGCAAAGGCAGAGAGTAGGAAACCTCCACTAGAAAGGAGGCACCAGGGAACCCTGGATGGGGTGAGGCCAGCTGGAGCCACAGCCCCCCTCCGGCTGCCTATTGACCCACAGAGCACCACCTGACAAGCAGCTGCTGTGAGCGTCTCCATTCCCAGCTGGCTTTGCAGGTAAGAAGCTGTTCTCGAGTTGAGGAAAATACAAGCCTTGCCACTCAAAGAGACTTCTGCCTACTTTCATTGTTGGTGTGAACTCCAGAAAAAAAACAAAAAACGAAAAACAAAAAATGATGGAAACCGGGAATGGACTTTTCTGTTTCAAAGGAGTGAAAATAATTCCAAAAGACCCAGGAAGAATCTGGGGCCTTGAGGTCTTTCCTATCCTCCCTATTTCTACAGCCCCAGGTGTGGGGAGCTACTATGCAGCTCCCTCTCCCCCTGCCCCCGCTCAGTCCCTTTCAGAAGAGTCTGTGTGTGGCTAGGGAGTGTTTCTCTCCACTGGAGAGGAGATGAGCAAGGCCTTGGACGTGCTTCCTTAAAGCCACAGGGAAAGAGGAGTTTTCTGATTCACCACCAGCTGCTTCCTCGAATTGCAGCGCCGGGCTGGCAAATGAATGGTATTTTCCCAAGGTGATCCAGAGCTGTTACAACATTCCTGTCCAATACCCAGCAGACCTTCCTGTAAGTCAAACCAGAAAGTTACCCAAACCATGCATTCCCGAGCAGTCAAGCACACGAGATTCCAGACACAGTGTTTCCAACATGCTTCCATATCCCTCTGGAGACTTGAGATCCAGTCACCCTCACGACCTCTGGACTTCCCTAGTGGGGCCGTGCATTTGTCTGGCTGGCAGTGGAGTCATGTGGAAACCTATGTGTGGCTCCAAGTCCTCCGGGAAGTGCAGGACTGGCCTGATTCCCCTAATTGGACTGTCAGCTGAGAAAGGAGTGGAGCCTTGAGCTTGCTTTGTCCTGCATTTCACAAAGACCCTTTCTCTTGCCCAGCTCTCCAGCTGGTCTGAATGGAAGGCTATCGAGTCCCACACTGGATCAGTCTTGGCTTTTTCTCAGCAATAAGGCACTGGTTTGGGAGTGCCCCTGATTAACCCCTGGTCTGCTTCTGTCTCTCTCTCACATAAAGGAGGCATGAAGGAGAATCCATGTCTCTGCTGCTTTTGAGTGTAGAGTCTTCCACGTGGGATGGAGGAGGGAGAGGAGAAATTCTAGACGTCTCACGTTCTGCCTCTGAGACAGGCTACAGTGGGAAACATGGAAAAAATACAGCTACTTGGTTCTTACTTTCCTTATTCCTTCCCCAGTAAATGGAAAGCTACTGAGAGTGGATGTGTCTGGGGAATAAAACAGATGGAGTTGAAGACTGAGGACCTGCTCTGAGAAGTGACTCCCACACCTCCTCTAGGATGAACTGGAATAAGACCTTTCTCCCCCACCCACCCCACCCCGGCCTTGACTGTTGGCTTATGGAGCCTTTAGCTGGAAAATGCTGACCAAGCTGAAGGTCCCTGCTTTTAAACCCAGTTCCTCAGTTAAGGGAAATATAACTATAATTTGCACTGAGAGTTAAGAGTTTACAAGCTATCCTATTTTTATCCTCATCACAGTCTTCTGAAGTAGGTATTATTGTTGCTGTTGAATCAGTAAAGACAGCCAGGTTTGGGAGGGTTGGCCCAGGGTGAATGTGGAGTTGTTTCACATCCATGTCTCCTGACTCAAAGTCCATATTCTTCAGAAACCAGGCATGACTGGCTAGGAAATTGTATTTTCTAGGGTAAGGGGAGCCAGCTAAAGCAGAATTGGAGGATTGGGAGTGGTGTTCGGTTTCTTTGACCGGTGTTTCCTGTGAGGTGCAGGCTGACTTCGATCTGTGACATGGGCTGTGTCACCACGGCAGCCTCAGTATTATAGGTCCTGGCATATGAATTGGCTTTCTCTGGGCTCTAACATTCTGGGAAGATACAGATTAAATGGAGAAGTCTGCTGTGCCTGTGCCTTTGTGGCAGTGTTGGTCTGCAGTAGGCACATGTGATGTTGTGATTTATGATAAATATATATATATGGTTTTTGATCCGTTCCTGGCACAGAGCTCCTAAAACACTTGGAATTTCCTGTGATAGAAATAAAGGCATCTTTTGTTTTGTTAATGGGTACCCCCCGCCCTCCGTTTTTGAAGACCTTGAAGGATGGGACTGCTTGCCAGTGGAGCCAACTAAACTACCTAAGTAGAAGGTTGGAACGTCTAGTCTTGCCCCTCCCCCATCCCTCTATCCTCCCTCCAGTGAGAGGAGAGGGGCTGGAGATTGAGTTCAGTCATGAAGGTCCGATGATGTAATCAATCATGCCTACTTAATAAGGCCTCCATTAAAAACCCACTGAGCTTCTGAATTGGTGAACTTGGAGATCTGGTGAAAGTAGTGTGCTCTGAAAAGCACGGAAGTCTGTACCTTTCCCAATACCTTGCCCTATGTGTGCATCTCGACCATCTGGCTGTTCTTGAATTCTATCTTATTAATTCTTATTTTTTTGAGAGTGTGCACTCATGCACAAGAAGGCGAGGAGCAGAGGGAGAGACAGAAAATCTGTCTTATAATCGTCTTATAATAAACCAATAATCTAGTAAGTAAAAGCTTCTCTGAGTTCTGTGAGCTATTTTAGCAAATTAATTAAAACTGAGGAACAGGTAATGGGGACTTCCAACCTATAGCTTGTTGGTCAGAAGCACAGGTGGTAATCTGGACTTGCAAATGGCATGGTGGGGGGCAGTCTCCTTGGACTTAACCTGTAGGATCTGACGTTACCTCCATGTAGGTAGTGGCAGAATTGACTTGCTTTGTAAGACCCTCTGCTGGAGTTGCTTGGAATTAACCCCTCCTCCAAATTGCTGGTCAGAATCTTAGTGGTTCTCTTAGGGCTCAGGCCAGTGCAGTAGCACAGGAAGAGCAGAATGGACTGGGAAGCATGTCTTACACCCTCTGTATACATTGCAAAAGCTTTTCCCCCCCCTAAGGAATCTTTCTTTTTGAGAAGTATTAATTTGTTATTGCCTATTGATAATTTTACTATTTTTATTGAGATATAATTGGTGAGAACTTTTAAGATTTATGTTCTTGGCAGCTTTCAAATGTATGATACTGTATTATTAACTATAGTTACCATGCTGTACATTATGTCCCCAGTACCTATTTATCTGATCACTCAAAGTTTAACCCATTTCACCTTACTGCCTGCCTCTGGCAACCACTAACCTGCTCTCTGTATCTATGAATTTGGGTTTTGTTGTTTTTGATTCCACATGTAAGTGAGATCATATAGTTTTTTTTCTCCTTATGACTTATTTCACTTCATATCCTCAAGGTACATCCATGTTGTTGCAAATGGCAAGATTTTACTATTTTTTATTGCTGAATAATATTCTATGTGTGTGTGCACGCGCGCACGCGTGCTCGTGTGTGTATGTACCTCTTTTACCCATTCACCTGTTGATCAACATTTTGGTTGTTTCATGTTTTGACTGTTGTGAATAATGTTGCAGTGGGGTATATGTATGTCTTCAAGATAGTAATTTTGTTTCCTTCAGGAAAATGCCCAGAAGTAGAACTGTTAATCATATGCTAGTGCTATTTTTAATTTGAGGAGCCTCTATATATTTTTTTTCCATAGTGGCTACATCAGTTTACATTCTAGCCAACAGTGCATAGGGTTTCCTTTTCCCCACATCTTTGCCAACACTTGTTTTTTCTTTCCTTTTTTTTTTTAACGTTTATTTATTTTTGAGAGAGAGCAAGCAGGGGGAGGGTCAGAGAGAGAGGGAGACACAGAATCTGAAACAGGCTCCAGGCTCTGAGCTTTGGGCACAGAACCCGACATGGGGCTCGAACCCACGAACTGCAAGATCATGGCCTGAGCCTAAATGGGACATTTAACCGACTGAGCACCCAGGGGCCACTTACCTTTTTGATAATAGTCATTCTAGCAGGTGTGCACCTCTTTATGTATCTGTTGGCCATTTTGTATATTGTCTTTGGGAAAAATACATATTCAGATCCCCCGCCCATTTAAACAAAAAAACTGGGTTGTGGAGTGCCTGGGTGGTTCAGTCAGACTGGCCAGGTCATGATTTCACAGTTAGTGCGTTCACACACCGTATTGGGCTCACCACTGTCAGTGTGGAGCCTGCTTCAGATCCTCTGTTTCCCTCTCTCTCTCTGCCCCTCCCCTGCTTGCACTCTCCCTCAAAAATAAAATAAAACATTAAAAAATCATGTTGCTTGTTTTTGTTTTTGTTTTGCTATCAAGTTGTATGAGTTCTTTATATATATTTTGGATATTACCCCCTCATCAGATATAGAACATGCAAATATTTTCTTCTGTTTTGTAGGTTGCCTTTTCATTTTGTTAATGGTTTAACTGCAAAGAACCTTTCAGTCTGATGTCCCACTTGTTTATTTTCACATTCGTTGCCTTTGCTCTGGGGTGTCAAATCCAAAACAATCATTGCAGATACTGATGGCAATGAACTTACCCTTGTCTTCCCCTCCTCCCTTTTTAGTATATGTGCTGCCAAAGCGAGCAACCCCCTCCTTTTTTAAGGAGTTTTATGGTTTTTAGTTCTTACATTCATGTTTTTAATCCATTTTGAGTTGGTATGTGTATGTATGTGTAGTATAAGACAGTGACCCAGTTCAGTCTTCTGCTGTAGCTGTCCAATTTTCCTAACCCTATTTATTAAAGACATTGTCCTTTCTCCACTGTATATTCTTGACTCCTTTGTCATAAATTGGACATATATGGTGACCCCCATTTATAGGATCTCCATTTTATTCCATTGATGTGTATATCTTTTTAAAAAATTTTTCATGTTTATTTTTGAGAGAAAGAGAGTGCAAGCAGGGAAAGGGCAGAGATAGAGGGAGACACCGACTTTGAAGCAGGCTCCAGGCTCTGAACTGTCAACACAGAGGGGGGATATGGGGCTCAAACCCATGAACCGTTGAGATTATGACTTGAGCTGAAGTTGGGTGCTTAACTGACTGAGTCACCCAGGTGCCCCATGATCTATACATATTTTTATGCTACTACCTTACTATTTTGATTAGCTTTTTAATACAGTTTAAAATCAGGGAGCGTGGGGGCACCTGGGTGGCTTAGTCGGTTAAGCATCGACTTTCACTTAGGTCATGATCTCGGGGTTCGTGGGTTCGAGCCCCCTGTCGGGCTCTGTGCCGACAGCCAGCTCAGAGCCNAAAAAAAAATAAAGTCAGGGAGCATGATGCCTCCAGCTTTGTTGTTCTTTATCAAGATTGGTTTGAAGTATTGTGTGGTTCCATACAAATTTAGGATTATTCTATTTCTGTGAAAAATGCCACTGGAATTTTGATAAGGATTGAATTCAATCTGTAGATTGTTTTGTGTAGTATGAACATTTTAACAGTACTCTTCCAATCCATGAACTTGGAATATCTTTCCATTTACTTGGGTCTTCAGTTTCTTTCATCAATGTCCATAGTTTTCAATGCACAGGTTTTTGATCTTCTTGGGTAAATTTATTCCTAGGTAACTTTTTTTTTGATGAACTTGAAGTGGGATAGTTTTTATTCTTTTTCAGATAGTTTGTTGTTAGTGTACAGAAACACAACCAATTTCATATGTTGATTTTTGTATCCTACAACTTCACAGAATCTGATTCTAACAGCTTTATTCACAAAGTGTTAAGGGTTTTTCTATATATAATGTCATCTGTGATAGAAATGATTTTAATTTTTCCTTTCTGATTTGTGTATCTTTTGTTTCTTTGTCTTACCTAATTGTTCTAATTAGGACCTCCAGTGCTATGTTGAATAGGAATGGTGAAAGTTGATCTTATTGTCCCTGATCTTAAGAGGAAAAGCTTTCAGTTCTTCACTTTTGAGTATGACGTTAGCTGTGGACTTGTCATATACATGGTCTTTATTATGTTGAGGTGAGTTCTCTCTATACCCAATTTGTTAAGGGTTCTTAAAATGAAAGGGTGATGAATTTTGTCAAATGTTTTTTTCTGCATCTATTGAGATGATCATATATGATTTATATTCATTTAAAAAAAATTTTAATGTTTTTAAAATTTATTTCAGAGAGAGAGAGAGCATGAGCAGGGGAGGGTCAGAGAAAGAGGGAAAGATAGAATCTGAAGCAGGCTCCAGGCTCTGAGCTAGCTGTCAGCACAGAGCCTGATGCAGGGCTTGAACCCACGAACTGTGAGGTCATGACCTGAGCTGAAGTCGGACGCTTAACTGACTGAGCCACCCAGGCGCCCCATGATTTATATTAATTTTTAAATGAGGTATACCACGTTGATATTGTAGAGTTGAACCATTTTTGCATTCCTGGAATAAATTACACTTGATCAATGTATATGATCCTTTTATGTATTACTGACTTCGGTTTGCTTATATTTTGTTGAAGATTTTTGCACCTGTGTTCATCAGGGATATTGGCTTGCAACTTTCTTATAGTGACTTTCTCTGGTTTTGGTATATGGGTAATGCTGGACTCATAAAATGAATTTGGAAGTGTTTTTTTTCTATGATAGTTTTGGAGGAGTTTGAGAAGGATTGGTATTAATTCTTTAAATGTTTGATAGAATTCACCAGTGAAGCCATCTACCCTTGCACTGTTGTTTGGGAAGTTTTAAATTACTGGTTTGGGGTGCCTGGGTGGCTCATTCAGTTGAGTGTTTGACTTTGGCTCAGGTCATGATTTCCCAGGTCATGAGTTCAAGCCCCACCTTGAGCTCTGTGCTGACAGCTCAGGGCCTGGAGCTTGCTTCAGATTCTGTGTCTCCCTCTTTCTCTGCCACTCTCCTGCTTATTCTATCTCTCTCTCAAAATAATTTAAAAAAATGATTCAACCTCTTTACTAGTAATCTCTGTTTAAGATTTTGTTTCTTCATGATTCAGTCTTGGTAGGTTGTAGGTTTCTAAGAATTTATTTCTTCTAGGTTGTTCAATATGTTGGTGTATACAGGCATATTTCTGAGATACTGTGGCCCAGACTACTGCAATAAAGAGAGTATTGCAACTAAGAGTCAAATCACTTTTTTGTTTCCTAGTGCATATAAAAGTTTACACTATACTACAGTCTATAAATGTGCAATAATATTTCTAGAAATGCACATACTTTAATTATACTTTATTGCTTTAAAAAAGCTAACCATTATCTGAGCTTTCCACAAATTGTAATCTTCTTGCTGGTGGAAGGTCTCGTTTGATGTTAGCGGCTGCTGACTGATCAGTGTGGTGGTTCCTGAAGGATGGGTGGCTGTGGGAATATCTTAAAATAAGTCAACAATGAAGTTTGCTTCACTGACTCTCTTCCTTTCACAAATGATTGCTCTGTGGCATGCAAAGCTGATTGAAAGCATTTTACCCACAGTAGAACTTTCAAAATTGGAGTCAAGCCTTTCAAATCCCACTAATGCTTTATCAACAAAATCCATGCAATATTCTAAATCCTTTGTTGTGGTTTCAGAAAACTTCACAGCATCTTCATCGGGAGTAGATTCCACTTCAAGAAACCACTATCTTTGTTTATCCATAAGAAGCAATTTCTCATCCTTTCAAGTTTGATTTTTGCAGAAATTCAGTCCCATCTTCAAGCTCTCCTTCTAATTCCAGTTCTCTTGCTATTTCCCTCACATCTGCAGTTGCTGCATCCACTGAAGTCTTGAACCCCTCAAAGTCCTTCATGAGAGTTGGAGTCAACATCCTCCAAACTCCTGTTAATATTGATAAATTTTTACCCCTTCCCATGAATCTGAAATGTTCTTCACGGGATCTAGAATAGTGAATTCTTTCCAAAAGGCTTCCAAGTTTCTTTGCTCAGATGCATTAGAGGAATCCCTACCTATGGTACCTATGAAATACATTTCTTAAATAATAGTTCAATGTCAAAATTACTTAATCCATGAGCTGTAGAATGGATTTTGTGTTAGCACATATGGACAATAACATTAAATGCACTACTCTTGGGTGACCAGATGCACTGTAAGTAAATGGTAATATTTTGAAAGAAATCTTTAGCAGTAGGTCTCAAAGTGGGTTCAAAATATTCAGTAAATCATGTTGTAAACAGAGGTATTATAATATAGACTTTGCTCTTCTATTTATAAAGCACAGGTACAGTAGACTTAACATAATACTTAAGAATGTCTAGGATTTTCAGAGGAGTCCATGAGCATTGGTTCAACTTTAGTTATCAGGTATATTGGCTCCTACCAAGAGAGCCAGCCTGTCCTTTTGAAGCTTTGAAGTCAGGCATTGACTTCTCCTTAATTTTATTTATTGAAGTATACTTGACACACAATGTTACATTAGTTTCAGGTGTAAACATAGTAACTTGTGTAGCTATCTGTCACCATCCTGTCCTATTACAATACCATTGACTATATTCTCTATGCTGTACACTTTACCCTTCTATCTGGAACAAGTTTCTTTGTATTCCAGGTGCCCTTTTATTTTTTAAATTTAAAGATTTTTTATTTTTTTTGAGTAAAGTTGATACAATGTTACATTAGGTAGGTGTGCAACATAATGATTTGACAAGTTCATACATTATGCTATGCTTACCACGAGTGTAGCTACCATCTCTTACCAAACAACACTATTACAATATCATTGATTATATTTCCGCTGTGCTTTTTACCTCCATGACATTCATTCCATAAATAGAAGTCTATCTCCTACTCCCCTTAACCAATTTTGCCCATCTAAACACCACTTTACCCTCTGGCAATCATTAGTTTATTTTCTGTATTTATAGGTCTGGTTCGTGTTTCGGTTTTTTGCTTTCATTTTTGTTTTGTTTTAGATTCCACATATAAATGAAATAATATGGTATTTGTATTTCTCAGTCTATTTCACTTAGAATAATATCTTCTAGGTCTCCGGTTGTCACAAATGGCAAGATCTCCTCTTTTTTTATGGCCAATATTCCATTGTGTTAAATCTATCAATGGACACTTAGGTCGCTTCCATATCTTGGCTATTGTAAGTAATATTATGATAAACATAGGGGTGCATGTATCTTTTCAAATTAGTGCTTTTGTTTTCTTTGGATCAAAATCTAGTTTACCATCATTATTATTACTGGCTCCTAGGATTAGTTCTATTTTTAACTTTTTGAGGAAGCTCCATATTGTTTTCCACAGTGGCCAAACCAGCTTGCATTCCTACCAATAGTGTGAGAGGGTTCCTCTTTCTCCACATCCTCATCAACACTTGTTTCATCTGTTGATTTTAGCCATTCTTGACAGGTGATTGTGTCTCATTGTGGTTTTGATCTGCATTTCCCCAGTGATTAGTATGTTGAGCAGATACATTTTCATATGTCTTTTGGCTATCTTAGGTCGGCTTTGGCAAAATATCTTTTCAGGTTCTCTGCCCATTTTTCCCCCATGTTTATTTATTTTGAGAGCAAGAGAGGGCATGGGTTGGGGGAGAGGCAGAGCAAGAGGAGAGAGAATCCCAAGCAGGCTCTGCACTGTCAGCACAGAGCCCAGCGTTGGGGCTCAGTCTCAAAACAGTGAGATCATGACCTCAGCTGATGTTAAGAGTCCTACACTTAACCACTTGAACTGCTTAACTGGACTGAGCCACCTAGGCACCTTGTCCTCTGCCCATGTTTAAGTCAGATTGGGTTTTTTGGTGTTGAGTTGTATAAGTTCTTTATGTACTTTAGATTCTAACCTCTCTTTTGATAAATCATTTGCAAATATCTTCTCCGGTTCAGTAGGTTACCTTTGTGTTTTGTTGATGCTGGATGCCTTTTAAACCACAGCTTTTCCCTGTGCCCCAGGGCAGATGAATCTGCTCCTGGTCCTTGAGTACTCTGCCTCCCCACAGCAGTTCACAGCATCCAAGGTGGGGATTGACTGTACTACTGTTCTGTCTCCCTTATCATGCTCTATGTGGTCTTTCTATCTTGAAGCTGTTCAGTCTGCCCTCAATTTCTTTTTTTTTATCAGGAGGGACTACTCTATAAATAGGTGTCAATTTGCTGTGTTCATGGAAGAGGGGAGTTCAGGTCTTCCTATGTCACCTTTTTGGACACAAGTCTCCTGACTTCTCTTTAACTATGAAAGTGCTACATCATGGATTCTTCCAAAAGAAGGCTATTTAATCTACATTCAAAATCTGTTGTTGAGTGTAGCACCTTCATGATCTAAGTTAGATCATCTTGGCAACCTGCTGCAGCTTTTACATCAGCACTTGCTCCTTCATTTTGTACTTTGATATTAGGGAGAGGGCTTCTTAAACTTGATAAAGCTTTTCTAGCTTCAGACTGTTCTTCTGCAGCTTCCTCACCTCTCTCAGCCTTCACTGAACTGAAGAGAGTGAAGGCCTTGCTCTGGATTAGGCTTTAACTTAATGGAATGTTTTGGCTGGTTTGATCTTCTACCCATACCACTAAAATTTTCTTCCTATCAGCAATAAGGCTGTTTTGCTTTCTTATCATTCATGTGTTCACTGGGCTAGCACTTTAAATTCCTTCAAGAATTTACCTTTGCATTCATAGGTTGGCTGTTAGGCTGAAAGCTAAGCCTCTTATACCAATCTTGGATTTCCATGTGTCTTCTTCACTAAGCTTAATAATCTCTAGCTTTTGATTTGAAATGAGAGATGTGTGACACTTTATTTCACTTGAACACTTGGAGGCCACTGTAGGGCTATTAATTGGCCTGATTTCAATATTCCTATGTCTCAAGGAATAGGGAGGTGTGAGAAGAGGGACAAAGCCAGGGAAATGGCTGGTTGGTGCAACCGTGAGAACACATATATTGTTTGCCATTTTACATAGACATGATTTGTGGTGCCCCAAAACCATTAGTAACCTCAAAGATCACAGATCACCATAACAAATGAAATATTTCAAACTTATTCACTCCTATTATAAGAATTACCAAAATGTGACACGGAGACCTAAAGCGAGCAAATGTTGGGGGAAAAATGATGCCAATAGACAGGCTCAATGCAGGGTTGCCATAAACCTTCCAATGTGTAAAAATATAACATCTGTGAATCTCAAAGTGAAGTGCAACAAGATGAGCTATGGCTGTAATTGTTCACGATATTCCATTAGGATCTTCTGTATTTCCCCGGTATTGATTATAATGTCTCCTCTTTCATTTTCTAATGTTATTTGCACCCTTCCTTTTTTTTCCTTTGAGTCTGAAGTTGTGTCCATTTACTGTCTCAAAACAAAACAAACAAACAAACAAAAAAACCCAGCTTAGTTTCCTTTGTATTTCCTGTTATCTTTTTAGTCTCTATTTCATTTATTTCCACCATCCTCTTTATTTCCTTTCTTTCTAACTTTGGGCTTCATTTGTTCTTGTTCTAGTTCTTCAGTTGTAAATTTAGGTTGTAGATCTTTTTTGTTTCTTTATGTAGGGGTTTAAGACTTAGAAATTCCCTCTTAGAGGAGTGCCTGAGTGGCTCAGTCAGTTAAGTATCTGACTCTTGATATTGGCTCATGTCATGGTCCCAGGGTCCTGGGATCAAGTCCTACATCAAGCTCTGCACTGACAACACAGAGCCTGGTTGGGGTTATCTCTCTTCCTCGCTCACTGCCCCTCCCCCATTCAATCTTGCTTGCTCTCTCAAAATAAATATTAATTATTATATATTGAATGAAATATATACATTTCATTACATATTTTCATTATGTATTTTGAATTTTATTTCTTTTATATATACAAGGAACTGCTCTTAGAACTGCTTTCATTGGATTGCATAAGTTTTGGTATGTTGTATTTACATTAATCATTTGTGTCAAGGTATTTAACTTATATTTTGATTTCTTCTTTGACCCATTGGTGGTCCAGAAGCATGTTTAATTTCCATCTCTTTGTGAATTTTTCAGTTTTCTTCTTAGAGTTGATTTCTAGTTTCATAGCATTATGGTCAGAAAAAAATGCTTGATGTTTACTAAGATCTGTTTTGTGGCCTAACCTATGCTCTATTCTGGAGAATGTTCCATAAAAGAGTATATTCTCTTGCTTTTGGGTGGAATGTTCTGTATATGTCTGTTAAGTCCATTTCATCTAATGTGTCATTTAAGGCCAATATTTCCTTATTGACTTTTGTCTGGATCACCTATTTATTGATATAAAAGGGATATAGAAGTCCCCTAAAATTGCTGTATTTTTCTCACTTTAGATTAACATTTTCTTTATATATTTAGGTGCTCCTATGTTAGGTGCATAAATATTTATAAGTGTTATATCCTCTAGCTGGATTGACCATTTGTTATATGATTGTCTTTGGCTCTTATTACAGGTTGTGTCTTAAAGGCTAATTGCCTATATAAGTGCAGCTACCCCAACTTTCTTTTCATGTTCTTTTGCATGGAATATCTTTTTCCATCCTTTCACTTTCAGTCTGTGTGGGTCCTTAAAGCTGAAATGAGTCCTGTAGGCAGCATTTAGTTGGGTCATGTTTTTTCTAATCTCTTCAGCCCCTTTATGTTTTTTGAATGGAGAATTTAGTCCATTAACATTTAAAGTAATTTTTGATGGGTATGGACTTATTGCCATTTTGTTAATTGTTTTCTGTGTGTTTTCTAATTCACTTTTCCTTCTCTTGCTCTCTTCATTTGTGATTTGATGATTTTAGATTCCTTTTTCTTTTCTGTATCTACTGTAGGGTTTTGCTTGTGGTTCAAGAAGGCTTACATGAAACATTTATAACCGTCTATTTTAAATTCATAACAAAGTTTGAACACATCCTAAATCTCTACTCAATTTACTCCCTCACCTCATGTTTTTGATGTCCTAATTTATATCTTATGTATCCTTTAACAAGTTATTGTAGTTAGTTATTTTTACTACTTTTGTCTTTTAAATTTCACACAAGTTTTATAAGTAACCTACAACCACTACAGCACATTATTCTGAATATATATATTTACTTTGACCAGTGGTACTTCTACTTTCATACATTTTCCTGTTACAAATAAGTGCCCTTTTCTTTGAGCTTAAAGAAGTCTCCTTAAAAAAAAAAAAAAAAGTCTCTTTAACATTTCTTGTAAGACAGGTCTAGTGGTAATGAAATTCAGTTTTGCTTATCTGGAAAACTTTGCTTCCACTTTTTAAGGACAGTTCTGTGAGTATTCTTGGTTGGCAGTTTTCTGTTAACACTTTGAATGTATTATGCTACTCCCTTCTTGTCTACAACATTTCTGCTGAAGAAAAAATTGCTAATAGTCTTAGGTTCCCTTGTATGTAATAGGTTTTTGGAGTTTTTTTCCTCTTGCTGCTTTTAGCATATAGTACAACAATGATTTCAAGAGTAGATTCCTTAATGCCCCTTACCTGTTTAGCCCATCCCCCCTCCCACTACTCTTCCAGCAATCCTCAGTTCTCTATATGTAAATATCTCTTAAGTTTTGTCCCTCNCCATTAAGTTCCTCCTAATCCACCTATACGTGCAAACATATGGTATCTGTCCTTCTCTGCCTGACTTAAATTCGCTCAGTGTAACACCCTCAAGTTGCATCCGTGTTGCTATACATGGCTGGATTTCATTCTTTCTCATTGCCATGTAGTATTCCATTGTATAGATAAACCACATCTTCTCGATCCATTCATCAGTTGATGGACACTTAGGCTCTTTCCATGTTTTAGCTATTGTGGAGAGTGCTGCTATGAACATTGGGGTACATGTGCTCCTATGCCTCAGCATTTCTGTATCCCTTGGGTAAATTCCTAGCAGTGCTATTGCTGGGTCATAGGGGAGTTCTAGTGTTAATTTCTTGAGGAACCTCCACACTGTTTTCCAGAGGGGCTGTACCAGTTTACATTCCCACCAACAGTGTAGGAGGGTGCCCGTTTCTCCACATCCTCGCCAGCATCTAGAGTTCTCTGATTTGCTCATTTTAGCCACTCTGACTGGCGTGAGGTGGTATCTCAGTGTGGTTTTGATTTGTATTTCCCTGATGAGGAGGGATGCTGAGCATCGTTTCATGTGTCTGTTGGCCATCTGGATGTCCTCTTTGGAGAAGTGTCTGTTCATATCTTCTGCCCATTTCTTCACTGGATTATTAGTTTTTTGGGTGTGGAGTTGGGTGAGTTCAGTATAGATTTTAGATACTAGCCCTTTTTCCGATAGGTCATTTGCAACTATCTTTTCCCATTCCGTTGGTTGCCTATTAATTTTCTGGGTTGTTTCCTTGGCTGTGCAGAAGCTTTTAATCTTGATGAGGTCCCAACAGTTTATTTTTGCTCTTGATTCCCTTGCTTTTGGGGATGTGTCAAGTAAGAAGTTGCTGTGGTGGAGGTCAAGGAGGTTGTTTCCTGCTTTCTCCTCTAGGGTGTTGATAGTTTCCTGTCTCACGTTCAGGTCCTTTATCCATTTTGAGTTTATTTTTGTGTATGGTGTGAGAAAATGATCTAGTTTCATTCTTCTGCATGTTGCTGTCCAGTTCTCCCAGCACCATCTGTTAAAGAGGCTGTCTTTTTTGCATTGGATAGTCTTTTCTGCCTTGTCAAAGATTAGTTGGCTGTATACTTTTGGGTCCAATTCTGAGTTCTCTATTCTATTCCATTGGTCTTTGTGCCAATACCATACTGGCTANAACTGATTTCTGTACATTGATTTTTGTACCCTGCAACTTGGCTGAATTCATGGATCAGTTCTAGTAGGCTTTTGGTTGAGTTTGTTGGGTTTTCTATGTAGATTATCATGTCATCTGTGAAAAGTGCAAGTTTGACTTCTTTGCCAATTCTGATGCCTTTGATTTCCTTTTGTTGTCTGATGGCTGATGCTAGGACTTCCAGCACTATGTTAAACAACAGTGGTGAGAGTGGACATCCCTGTCGTGTTCCTGATTACTGGGGGAAAGCTCTCAGTTTTTCCCGGTTGAGGATTATATTAGCTGTTTAAGGAAGTTCCTTCTATCCCGACTTTCTCAACGGTCTTTGTTAAGAAGGGATGCTGTATTTTGTCAAATGCTTTTTTTCTGAATCTCTTGACAGGATCATATGGTTTTAATATTTTCTATTGTTAATGTGATGTATCATACTGATTGTTTTGCAACTATTGAACCAGCCCTGTAACCCAGGAATGAATCCCACTTGAGCATGGTGGATAATTCTCTTTATGTGCTGTTGAATTCGATTTGCAGGTATTTTGTTGAGGATTTTTGCATCCGTATGCATCAAGGATATTGGCCTATAATTCTCTTTTTTTGCTGGATCTCTGTCTGGCTTGGGAATCAAAGTGATGCTGGCTTTGTAGAATGAGTCCAGAAGTTTTCCTTCAATTTCTATTTTTTGGAATAGCTTGAGAAGAATGGGCATTTATTCTGTTTTGAATGTCTGGTAGAATTCCCCAGGGAAGCCATCTGGTCAGGGATCTTATTTGTTGGTAGATTCTTGATAACTGATTTAGTTTCTTCACTAATTATGGTTCTNCCTTTGTATGTTACGGCCCTTTTCTCCCTAGCTGCTTTCAGAATTCCCTTTGTCCTTCTATTTTGCCAGTGTCACTATGAGATGTCGTGCAAAAGATCGATTCAAGTTACTTCTGAGGGGGGTTCTCTGTGCCTCTTCGATTTCAATGTCTGTTTCCTTCCCCAGATTGTGGAAGTTCTCAGCTATAATTTGTTCAAGGACTCCTTCAGTGCCTTTCCCTCTCTCTTCCTCTTCTGGAATACCTATGATATGGCTATTGTTCTGCTTGATTGTATCGCTGAGTTCTCGAACCCTCCTTTGTGTTTATCTGGATCAGTTTATCTCTCTTTTTCTTGGCTTCCTCCTTTTCTATAATTATGTCTTCTAATTCACCTATTCTCCTCTCTGCCTCTTCAATCCGTGGGTTGGATGCCTCCATTTTATTGTGCATTTCATTTATAGCATTTTTAAAATTCATCACCACTACTTTTAACTTCCATAGTCTTTGTAGCAATAGTTCCTCTGATGTCTTCCATGCCTTTTTCAAGCCCAGTGATTAATTTAATGACTATTGGACTAAATTCCTGTTCAGTTCTGTTGCTTGTATCTGTTTAGAGCAGGTCTTTAGCTCTCACTTCTTCCTGGAATTTCTTTGGAGGAGAGTTCTTCTTCATCATGTTGGTGAGCTTTCTGTCTGTTGTTAGTTTTGAAAGCTTGTTATGCACTCTGCACCTGTGAGTACTGCTGCATTAAAGAAGGCTAGTTGACTGACCAGGGCCTGTCCATTCAGGAAGTGTTCTTTGAATGGTGTCTCTCGATCTCTCTTGTTGAGACTGGTTATTTTATTTCCCTACACATAGTGGTATTTGGAACTCTCCACCATGTGTACTTTGGCTTGTTTCTTGAGGTAGCCCTGGAAAAGAAAACAGATAGGGAAACAGGGAACAAAGGCACACAAACGCACAGACAAATCCAACAAACATGCAAACCAAAAGGGAAAAAGAAAAAGAAAAAAAGGGGGAGGGGAGAGGAAAGAGGAAAAACAAATAATAAAAGGAAAAAGGTAAAAAGAAAAGAAAGAAAAAAAGCCAAAAGATTAAGGGCAGTCTAAAAGCATAAAACCCGATTTCCCAGCTACAAATAAAGAGCAGGGTGTAAGCAGTGCTGATAGAAGAGCCTATACAAAGAGAGAAATGACAGGGCGGGGAGGAAGCAAAAATGGAAGGGAAATGACCAGGNGGGGGGCGGGGAGAGAGAGAGAGAGAGAGAGAGAGAATTGAAAGGTAGTGGTGGAGGTGTAGAATATACATCTAGAGGATGGACTGTTGAAGCAAATCAGTGACCAGAGTGTCCAGCAGAGGGGAAGGATATGAATGAGACAAGGGAAATTATATATATATATTTTATGATATATATTTATATATATAAATATATAATATATATTTAAAATTTATAAAATACATTTTATATATTTATATATATAAAATAAAATCTGAATAGAAAGAATTGATCTAGAACTAATCATGGCAGTGCATCCATGTTGGTCTTGGCCTGGGTTCCAGTAAAAACAAAAACAAAAACTCTCTAGTGGGGATGGGTGTGGTTTGGTGTAGGCAGGTCTTAGCCTCCACTGTGTCCCTTGGGCCTCTCCCCGAGGTCCTGCCTTGGTGGTTGTGGGGAGAAAAATGGTGGCACCCCAGTCCCCTCTTGAACCAAGCATTGCAACTCCCTCTTTTGGGTCCGGTCTCCCTGTGCCATGGGCATAGCTGATGTGGACTGTGTTCTATGTCCCAAGCCAGGCCTTGTTTCCAGATCTTAGTCTGCGCTTCCCATTGATACCGCCCGAAATATAAACCCTCAGGCTTGAGTGCCTCCGAGCAGTTCCAAGCTGGCCGCCTCCCCACTGGGGATTGAGCCCAACCAGAAGAGCAGTGGAGCAGCTTCAGGCGCGCAGCTTCCCCTCCAGGTTGAGCTGGCGAGCAGAGGAGCGGTTTCTCCAGGCATAGCCTGGGACCAGTGCATCCTGCTCAAGGTCAGCTGGACAGCTGGAAGCTGGATCCCTTTGTGTTCCAAGCCGAGGTTTTTCTCTTCTCCAGGGACAGGGACCGTTCCTTGAGCAGTTTCATCTGCTTTTTTTTTTTTCCCCTCAACTCACCATGGCTCCCCGTAAAGGGGGCTCTCTCCCCTCTGTCCGTGTCTCTGGTCCCGGCCTGTTTTTATATTCCCCAGTTCGCACTCACACTGTAAAGTTGTTTTCTCAGTGGACTCTGTCTCCTTTGCCTCCCAAACTCCCGGATTCTGTAAGGGTTCCTATGCCTTCAGGCCTTCTCCATTTCAGAGACGGGGGTGAGCGAAATGTATGGAGCTCCCTACTTCTCTGCCATCTTGCCTCCTCCAGGTGTTAGCTTTTAACATGTGTAGTTAGACCTCTCTTATGGAAAGACTGGATATTTGATTCTGCCGTCTGTCTCTATATCATGCCTTGGGATGGTTAAGAACGGTTTCTATTACGGTCCTGTGAAACCCACAAACATAAGTCCTGATGGCTACCAGAGTCAGGCAACCAAGTGGTACCTGTCATGAGTGGCAGCTATAATACCTGGGATGCCAGATGTATGCACAAGCTTCTTGCTGGGAGATACAAGTTTTCTGGAGTGAGGCAGAGTGCAAAGATGGCACCTGCTAGCCTTCCCAGTCTCTGGAGAGTATCACGGTTAGCCCCTGGGTACATGTTAAATTGGAAGCCTGTGCCTCAGGCCATAGGTTTTAAGATAAGCAAATAGGCCTCTCCTGGAAGAACTGGGTGTTTAATTCTGCTTTTTCTGTGCTGGGCCCTGCGGGTAGAGGGATAGTCAAGATGAGTCCATGTTGTCATGAACTGTTTCTTAGCCTTGTGGGTCACATAGACACAACCTCCACTGGATTTCAGTACTAGATGTTTTGAAGGTCCATCTTACAGGTGGAAATCTTAAAAGGGCAGGGCACCAGATAGAAGGTCTAAACCCTTCACTCTTTAGGGAGCAGCTTGTAAGTTGTGAATTCCTTCCAAGTTGTGTGATGTAGCACTGGGGGTGAAGTTCATGACCAGTCTGTGTCTCTGCCTCTCCTGCCAATTTTGAGATGTGGGTTTTTTTCATTCACCGCATGTGTAGGAGGCACTCAGCTAGTTTCTATATTTCTTTCAAAGGAAATTGTTCTGTATCTAGCTATAGATTTGGTATGTCCACAGGAAGAGAGGAGTTCAGGAGTCTCCCGTGTCACTATCTTGAACCAGAACTGTAAAAGCTTAACCTTTGTCCTCCTACCCATTATTTTCTCAAATCTTAATCCAAGACTTTATTTCTGTTTTCAGTGGAGTATCTCCCCTCTCAAAAAAACCTCCTTTCTGCCACAGGCATGTATATCTTTTGTTGAATTAGTGTTCTTGTATTCTTCCTTTCTTAAATGTTTATTTTTGAGAGAGAAAGACAGAGTGCAATTGGGAGAGGGGCGGAGGGAGAGGGAGATACAGAATCCAAAGCAGGCTCCAGGCTCTGAACTGTCAGCACAGAGCCTGATGCGGGGCTCAAACCCAGGAACCATGAAATCGTGATCTGAGCCAATGCTGGACACTTAACCAACTGAACAACCCGGGTGCCCCAAGAACAGTCATTTCTCAATGCGTCTGCTGCGCTCTTTGCCCCCAAAAAGTACAGTAGGTGTGACCAACCCTGCTGGTTACCTGATAAAACCACTCTCCCTCTCTAGAGGGAGAGTGATTTTTATCCTAGAATACTCCTAGAATCCTGATTTGGTTTTCCATTCTTATCCTTCAGGGGAGAATGAATCCCTCTTTAGCCCCAGCTGGCTAAGTCATAACTTGTCTAAGACTTAGACTCTAAGTGATTGCTTCTGTATTCTAGCTGCACACTGAAATCCTCTGGGAAGTTTTAAAAATGCCACCAATCCCACCTGGGGGCTCTCAGGCACCCTCAGGAGCAGTGGCTTGGCTGTCCTTTCCCTGGCAAGTGATTGGTTTTAGGTATGGTCATGTGATGCTTAACTGGTCAATGGAATCTGGGAAAGTTTTCTACATTAAAAAACCCAAAAGTAATGATTTTGGGGTATTCTTTTTATGTTTCTGGAGGTGGTTGTCTGCATGTGCTCCAAGGTGAAAAAGCTTTGTTTAATTTAGCAAGTGATCTATGTATATTATCTCATTTGATCCTCATACTATCATCTGAGGTAATTAATAGCTTGATGTTGATGATGATTCTCATTTTACAGTCAGGGAAACTAAGCTTCACAGTTCAGTACTTTCTCCCCAGTGACAATAGGCAGTAGCAGCAAAGCCAGAATAAACCCAGCTCAGCCTAGTCCCAGAGACCTTGATTTTCAACCCATTACCTGGGGTGTGCTGATAATCTGTCAAATACAAAACTAAAACAAACCCAAAATATTTTGATTAGTAAATGCTAAAAATATTTCTGATCTGTTTTCAATATGCCCAATTTTAGGCTGTATGGGAACTCACTGAATACTAAGTTGGGAAGAGTTTTGCACCATCTATTCTTGTGAGCCTGAATGTGCCAGCTTCAGCAAGCCACTAGAGTATGGAGTAAGTGCTTACACCCAGTCTTTGGTGCTAAGAAGCACATTTCTCACCAACTTCCTAAACAGAGCTTTCTCTTAAATACCTGTCTCCTCAGAGGAGATCTTTATGTTAGAGTTCTGCCTTGTTAGGTAGGATGCTTAACTCTTGTTTCTAGAAGGCAGACAAGCACTACGAGAGACAAACCAGTAAGTGTGAACTTCAGAGGTTTTCTAATGCCCCCAAGATGCCAGTGATGCAGACAGAAGTCTCAGAGGGCGACTTCCCATTATTTGACTTAATGAGCCAGAGAGCCTCTACCATTTGCCGCCTCTCTTTGCCAGCTAAGCGGCAGTGCATTTTGTGCACACTTGCTGAGTGCCACCCCACCCCCCACCAATGCTGTGCACAGATTGATTACTGTGTGAAACAGCAGGAACCTGGGCATATAGCCAGTGGAAACATTATGGTAGGCCAACTCTAGGCCTGCCCCAGGGAGCCAGGAGAAACTGCACTATTATGGGGTGCTTGCTAAGCCCCTTCCAAACTGTGGCATAATAGTCTCTGAAGGTTGGCAGGACCTCTCTGTCCAGTCTGACCTCCTGTCCGCCATCCCACCAAGGGCTGGAGATAGTTTGAAGACAGACATCCTTACCAGTAATGGTAAACGTCCTCCCTCCCAAAGACGTTGATTGCACATTTGAGTACCTTTTTTGGAAAAAGTTGATTTTTATGTTAAGACAAATACTGTAAGCCCTGTTGCAGCCTGACATCCTCGTTCTAACCTTGGGGCTATAAATTACCAGGCTAGTCTCTGTCAACATGGCAAGCATATCAATGAGGAGAGAGCAGGTTATACTACAGTGATGAAAAACTGCCATGATCTTGGTGACATTAAATAGTAGTAAAAATAACTATTCCCTGCCCATGCAAGGTGTCATCAAAGGTTGGCTGAGGGTTTGGTTCTGTTAATCACTTGGGACACAGGCTCAACATAGCCATTCACTGGAGGAAAGAGTCTGGTTTGCTGGAAGGAAAAGAGTTTCTCGGCAGCACTCAACCGTTGCATTCTGCAAATGTTGTATGTCATTCTGCTCTTGTTGGCTAGAACTGTTGATGTGGCCTCCCCTGTCCATATAGCGAAACTCCCATTATATGCTCAGGAGGTGGAGAGCTGGAAAAACGCAGAGAGTAGTCGTAATGACCACCACAATGGTTTTTCGCNAACTATTCCCTGCCCATGCAAGGTGTCATCAAAGGTTGGCTGAGGGTTTGGTTCTGTTAATCACTTGGGACACAGGCTCAACATAGCCATTCACTGGAGGAAAGAGTCTGGTTTGCTGGAAGGAAAAGAGTTTCTCGGCAGCACTCAACCGTTGTATTCTGCAAATGTACGTCATTCTGCTCTTGTTGGCTAGAACTGTTGATGTGGCCTCCCCTGTCCATATAGTGAAACTCCCATTATATGCTCAGGAGGTGGAGAGCTGGAAACACGCAGAGAGTAGTCGTAATGACCACCACAATGGTTTTTCGTGTACTTGAAGGTAGTTAGGACACTCTTCTGCCTTTCTCCTCAGGCTCCTCCTTCCAGTGGACATCACTACTGTGTTCCATGCTTTTTGCTCCCTCCTCACTCAATTGGCATTCCTATGAACATGGTTGAGCTTTGTAGCTCCCCGTGCTGGTGTCTAGAGCTGAGTCTGGCTTTCCAGGCACAGTCTAATCTTGGCAGAGTTCAGTGGGGTTTATCATTTCCCCCATCTGAGACCCCGCGGCTAGACCTTTGGAGCATAAGATTGCATTTTTATTTTTGTGGCAATCACAGTACTCTGCTGTTGTATATTCACTGGACTGTAAGCTCCAAGATGGTGGGGACTGACTCTACTCGTATTGTATCAACAGTATAATATTTATTGTATTGTTGATACAATAAATCAAACTTTGTTGAATAGATTGAATTTATTATTTTCCTCTATTTTTTTTTTCTTCTATTCTCAAGTCCTAACTCTATCTTGTCCTGACATAATTAGCTTTTTCAGACTCCAGTACAGGCTATATTTATTTTTTACATTGGTTCCAGCATATAGCTGTGAAAGAATATTGTAGGAGTCAAAAAGA
>NW_027527551.1:7674928-7757696 GCF_008692635.1 Crocuta crocuta | reverse complement strand
GTCATTCTGCTCTTGTTGGCTAGAACTGTTGATGTGGCCTCCCCTGTCCATATAGCGAAACTCCCATTATATGCTCAGGAGGTGGAGAGCTGGAAACACGCAGAGAGTAGTCGTAATGACCACCACAATGGTTTTTCGTGTACTTGAAGGTAGTTAGGACACTCTTCTGCCTTTCTCCTCAGGCTCCTCCTTCCAGTGGACATCACTACTGTGTTCCATGCTTTTTGCTCCCTCCTCACTCAATTGGCATTCCTATGAACATGGTTGAGCTTTGTATCTCCCCGTGCTGGTGTCTAGAGCTGAGTCTGGCTTTCCAGGCACAGTCTAATCTTGGCAGAGTTCAGTGGGGTTTATCATTTCCCCCATCTGAGACCCCGCGGCTAGACCTTTGGAGCATAAGATTGCATTTTTATTTTTGTGGCAATCACAGTACTCTGCTGTTGTATATTCACTGGACTGTAAGCTCCAAGATGGTGGGGACTGACTCTACTCGTATTGTATCAACAGTATAATATTTATTGTATTGTTGATACAATAAATCAAACTTTGTTGAATAGATTGAATTTATTATTTTCCTCTATTTTTTTTTTCTTCTATTCTCAAGTCCTAACTCTATCTTGTCCTGACATAATTAGCTTTTTCAGACTCCAGTACAGGCTATATTTATTTTTTACATTGGTTCCAGCATATAGCTGTGAAAGAATATTGTAGGAGTCAAAAAGATGTGTTTGATACCTACCTCTGATTCTAGCAGTCAGTACCACATATTCTTAAGCACCTACAATGTGCCAGGTGCCCTGGATAGAATTATGAGGAAGACCAGAGGTCACCATTCCACCAAGTAGGTTAATTCAGGCAAACAATATAACCACTCTAGTACATTCCATGAATACAAGGATCTTTGGGTGTGTTTTTCACTAGTTTTCCCAGCAACAAGGCCATGCCTGGCATATAGTCAGTGCTCAAATAAATATTAGTTGAATAAGTAAATGGATCTCTAAGCTTTAGTTTGCTCTTTGATATCAGAATCTGCTAGGAGGGCATGTATAGTTTGAAAACTTAGTAGCTTTTTGTCCCATAATCTAATATTTGTATTTCATCGATGTTGTTTGTTTGATAAAAGATGTGAAATTTGTTATTACTTTTAAAGGAGTAGAGGTTATCTAAGGTTGTAGAACACTATTCCAGATTAGTATCAATCTATTATCACACTGAGGTTACCAGTGTTCATTTACTCCATCTTGGCACAGGTTACTGAGATTGTCACATACATTACTGAAGCTCAAGTATGTGAAACCTATTCTATGCTTCTGACCAACTAGTTTAGAAACTATCCACAAAAATGGGATTATTAGATTCTCCAGACTTATTTTTATGAGCTCCTCTACAGTCCTGTGGATGTGTACTCCTTTTGGTGGTCATAAATGACTGCCTTAATGATTATGTTCTACAGTTTTAACTGTACTTACCTGAATGCTTTATATAATCTCTTAACTTTGGGCTAAAATTCATTTTATCAATGACTTGAGTAATCTTTTTATCTATGATTTTTGTAATCTTTTTATCTTGAAAAATCACTTTCCACAAGTAAAAAAAAAAAAATAGAAGAGCTGAGAAATCTTCTTTCACTGTGCTGTTACCAGTTTCTAGAAGGAGGCTTATCTTCTGGATCTTGTGCTGATCTTTAGAAAGCCATTTTTCCTGTCCATGTATGAATAAGTATGAGAAACTGGTATGTGATTCTAGGGGCAAGTGATCTGTAGGAGCCTAAAGGGAATTTGGGAGAGGGTGTATGGGTGTGCTAGGGTGTGAAAGTGGCACAGAGATGGACAGGGAGGCAATCTGAGTGATGGAGTTTGGTGTGAGGCAAGAGAAATGTGGCGCTGAACTCCACTGGTAGAGGCTGATCAACCATATCCCTCTGCTCAACCTTTAGTCTTGAGAACACAAGTACTTGAGGGATCCTCTAGATTATGACTGGCCCTTTCAGATCAAATAACTAATTTGAAATGTCTCCAGAGAAAATTCCTGTCTCACTCTCTGCAACCCACTTGAATGTTTGACTATACTCAGTGCCTACACAATCTTCACTCTGTCTAGCTGGAATTCTTCTAGCTATGGTCCAAGCCCTTAAAAGAATGAAACCTCTGTGGCATTACGACTGCCTTGGTGGCATGAGAAAGGCAGCCCGTGGTGGTGTGGAAGGGTATTGTATGAGGACAGGGCTGCATTGCCCAGTTTCTAATAAGAATACACAGGACTTCGGGTTTCTCATTATGTTAGAAATCATCCTGACAGCTCTCTTAATGCAGGAAGACAAATCCCTTGGTTCTAGTGGCTTCAAACCCTAAGGGATGCCAGGGTCCAGGGAACATCTTGAGCATACCTCCTCTTTTCTCTGAACTGGTCCACAGGTGTGTTGAGTGTCTAGAGGGTGACCAGCTGGTACTGGTGTTGGGCTATGGTCTCTGTTATCTGGTCAGAGGGGAGTTAAATGTGCCTTCAGGTTAAATCTGGGAGAACAAAAGAATTCCTGAAAGGCTCGAGGGAAAAGCTACTTGAAGGAAAAGGATGGATATATCTTAGCCTCTGTTTTGAGGGTGCAGCACAGTTTCAAGTGTGATCCTGCATGCTAATCAGGGCAGGATGAAATCAAAACAGCCTAAAAGAAGTTTTTAAAAGAGTCTCCTGAGAAATCTCTGCAGCCAGTGAGTCAGAAAAGTAAAACCCCTCCAACTTAGAGGTGGCCCAGCATCCCTGTCAAGGTGGGGGGGAGGGGGGATGGGCTGCATGAAGAACATCGGTGTCCCATTCTGCCCATTTTGTGGTAGACCCCCCCCATGCAACCTTCCTTTGGTCTTTTGGAACAGCTGACAATAATTGCTAATATTGACTGAGCATGTTGTAGGTCCTGGTCCTGGGTTAAGTCCTTGACATAGAATATCACCGCTAATTTCTGCAGTCAGAATTCAAGGCAGGCATGTGTTACTCTTCCATTTCACAAACGAGAACACGGAGACCTCTGGAAAGTCCTCTGGCAAATCCAGTGCAGAGGTCTGCTCTGTACTTAGGTCAGTACCGTGAACCCCTGGGAGTAGGCAGGATTGCTCTCTGAGGCTGCCTGTGCCAGGCAAGAGCTGACAGCGTGATGCTAAAGATGCAGAAATGCATGGGAGAAATACAAAGGTAAAGGCCGTTGCTGGGCTCTCAAAGAAATGTGCAAATCAGGGGTGCCTGGGTGGCTTAGTTGGTTAAGCGTCCGACTTTCGCTTAGGTCATGATCTCACGGTTCGTGGGTTCGAGCCCCGCGTCGGGCTCTGTGCTCACTGCCAGCTCAGAGCCTGGAGCCTGTTTCAGTCTGTGACTCCCTCTCTCTCTGACCCTCCCCTGTTCATTCTGTTTCTCTCTCTCTCCTAGAAATAAATAAAACATTAAAAAAAAAAAAAGATGTGCAAATCAATTTTCTGTAGTCTTGGTGGTTGTCGAACTCTGAAAAAAATCAAATGCTAGAGGAAGGGAGAGTGCGCAGAACTGATTTTCTCCCTAGGGTGAGCCAGGAAGGGGGCAGGAGAGAGGAAGAACACCTGATGGGAGAGGATGTGATGGGGAAGGGGGGCTGGGGCAGGAGGAAGCTGAGGGTGGCAATGGTAGTTTTGGTTCTATTTCAGCACAGGAAGGGAGGGAGACTGCAAAGCTCCTTCCATAGCTGCACTCTGGTCCACTGTGTCCAGCCTGCAACTCTGTTCAGAAGAACATGTGACCACAGGGTTCATTTCTACTGCAAACGCTCAGGCTGTACCTGAGTCTTAGCCTCAGATGATGTAAAATAAGGTATAGGACCCACCGACTTGCCACCAAGGGCATTTTCATTTTAAGTCAATACAGCCCGATTAAGCAATCAGGGTGACCAAATCTGGGAATAAAGATTACAAAGTTTTATGGTGTTGACCCATAATAGGGGCAAGGCCAAATCATCTGTGGCTGACACATTTTCAAGGCAACATACACTCAATTAAGATCAATAAATGATAACTNAGGCGGTAAGGAAAGGACTAGAAGCCCCACCAAGGGTCAGAGGTTCCCTAGAGGTTCAGATGCGGTTTATAAGGTTCAGTATGACTCAGACTATTTCCTCCTTCGCAGGGAGGCCCAACCCAGACCCTGATTGCATCACCCTGGCCTGCCCCAGTCCCTGTGAGGGGGGATTAGCGGTTCCAGGCCCTTTACATGCAAATCATACGATCTCCCTGCTGATAAGTGGTTCTGCAGACAGGATGACTAATACTGTCCTGCCCAGCTGGCATTTTATCTAGGGCTCCCTGCTAATTCTGGTTTACACCCTATTTTCAAAACCTCAAAAAGTAGGAAAATTAAAATTGGACTTAACATAAGACACTGACCAGTTTGACTAAAAGTAGGGATGCTTTAGCTGTGGGACTTGGGACAAATTCCCTAATCTCTCTCTGCCTCAACTTCCCTAGTTGTACCATACAGAGTGCCCAACCGCTTGGGCTACTGAATGAGTGAATGCACTTAAAGTTCTTGGAACAGGGCCTCACGCAGAATAAATAGGAACTAAACGTTTAGTCCTTATTAAGCAAAAACATCTTCTGCAGTCAAAGCTGATCAACATCTCAAAGCAAATGCTTGTAGTTCATCTACTTTTATTTTTTTAATGTCTTTATTTCTCAGAGAGTGGGAGAGAGAGAAACAGTGTGAGCAGGGGAGGGTCAGAGAGCGAGGGGGACACAGAATCAGAAACAGGCTCCAGGCTCTGAGCTGTCAGCACAGAGCCTGATGCAGGGCTCAAACCCATGAACCATGAGATCATGACCTGAGCCGAAATTGGACGTGTAACCACCTGAGCCACCCAGGTGCTCCATTCATCTCCTTTTAAAGACTCAAGGCCACATGTCTACTTCAACGGGGACTAGCTTGGGGAAGTAGCACAGATGGACATGGGGATGAGGACAAGCTGGGGAGGACAGGAGGGTGATAAGGCCTGAGGGGAAGATTTCTTATCCAATAGGCAAGATGGTAACTGGAGGGAAGGGTAAATGTAACCTTGTCTTGACCTCCATGCTATCAGCTGAGCTGGGGGAACCTGGCGTTGCCAGCAGACTCAGCATCTGCTGATCAAGTGGCTTGTGTCCAGTCTATTGCAGGAAGTATGGGCGGGTGACCGTGTGACCCTCAGGACACAAGATCTAGGAGAACAAATTAACATGCGAAGGGGAGCCCTAACCCTGGACTTGCAGCCTCCTGGTGTTGTAGGTAAATATCCTGAAACTCTTCTCTCCCAGAAAAGAGGGAGGAGGAGAAGCACTGGTAATCCTCTGATAGCATGAAGGTTGATATTCCGTGGGGAGGCCTGGAATTAAAAGAATGGACTTAAACAAAACTAGGGGAATACAGGTAGCAGTGTGACTAGATTATGAAGAAAAGAGCTGCTGAGTTGATTAGAGTCACTAAAGAGGACATCTGGGTCCTGGGTGGGGCTATAATGGATTTTGCAAACATGGGAGGCGTACTTTATTGTTGATTTACTCCACACCGATAAAAGATTATGTCCAGTGGCTCATCAGTGCCACACCGTACTAGAAGATTCTGAGCTGCTGTGTAGCCATGAAAGTTGCAGCTCCTTCCCCTACCCCTGCAAATAGAAAAATCCCTCCCTTTCCCTTAGTCTGTTGGATTAGAACTTGATTTATTTAGACTGTAGACTAGAGGCATTCCTTGCCAATTCTGAAACCTTTGGGAAACCAACTAAACTTCTCTGAGCTTTTCTCTTCTCATTTATAAAATGTGCCATGGAATTCACATGGGAAACCGTGGTAGAATGACCTGAAGATGTAGTGAGATTATGTAAGTTGAGTGTGCCTATGAACTGCTCGGTGCTAAACAAAAGCAAAGGGAGGCTTCTAGTGACTCTGTTGATTCAAAAGTCTTTTTTTTTTTTTTAGCTTGCAATACAAAAAGCTCAGGACAGATTTTCAATATTGGCTAGCGCCCCTTATCTGCTCTGAAATTCCTCATCCTGTTTGTAGAGGGAGGCCACGTTCTGGGCCATTTGATGTGCGCCCCTCCATCTCTTTCTTCCTTGCTATACTTTCCAGATGGCATAATCTATAAGCTAGAAGAGGGCCATTGAACTTGCACTAAACTTTATTTCTCATTCCCATAAACATTAGGCCTAGGCACCGAGATGTTGCAATAATGCTTAGCAGGTATTACCCTGATTCAGAACAGAAGCTTTGGGCAGTAATAGCCTATGCCCACCTCAGGGACACATAAGTTATACTAACCTTTCAGGTATTTGCTTTAAAGGGCCTTTCCGTCCTGCTCAGAACTTTTAATTAAGGTATTTCCTCTTCTAGTGGCCATGGGACAAATCCTTCTAGACCAAAAGTTTCCTTTTGCTACAAAATGCATTTATTTCCAGACAGACAAAATTCTCCAACTGCATATACAGAGTACATAAGGTCCTTTTTTTTTTTTTGATAAACGTCCTTTTTATAAGAGCCATTTCTAATTAATAAAATGCATACCAAATACTTTTGTCTCTTAAAATATAACTTAAATAACCTGCTAATGTAGGAGTCCTAAGTCTGGTCGTTGACATGAGTGGCGTATGATTCTTCACTGAGTTCAGAGCCGTATCAACACATTGTCCCCAGTAAGATTTCACAAGTCAGCAGGCAGCAAGGACGTCTGCCTCACCTGCTGGTGGTGGGGGATGTAGATAGTTGCTGTGGTGGCAGTGAGCCCTCTTACGTGGAAAAAGTTATGTGCAGACAAAGCAGCATGATCTATGCAATGTGGAGGTGGCATTTCACAGAATGCAAACAACATTCAGGTAAAGAAGTGGACTGAAGAAAGAAAGTTCAGGGAACACAAGTAGGTTTACTGTAGCAAGTGTCCTGGGCACTGTCTCACTGGGCACTCAATAAATATCCATTAAAGTAAGTATAAGACCGGAAGCTGGAATGGTTATCTTGGTGTTTTCAACATATGTTTTCAAGATAGGGCTTTAAGTTGGATGCTCTTCTGTTTCCTCAGAGAATAATATTCTCTTTGGAAAGCCATCCATTTCCTTATCTTCAAATTTTTGATTAGCATTTACAGACTTGCTGGCACACTGCTAGTATTAGGGGCTCCTGGGCTTAATGGAGAGCACAGAGTGGGCCACAGGAAGTCTTGATTGGTCTTTTGAAGTGAAAAGCTGCTGTGGCTCAATTTCTAGGATCCAGTTGCTTCTCCATGCCTTCTCTTCTGTTGGTTCCTTTTAATATCCCAAGCCCAAAATAGCCTTGGAAACTCAAAGGTTGAGCAGTATCTTTCTTCATGAAATCTCATTCCAGTATCCACCATTTCCAGTACCATGGCTTCCTCAGGATGTGAAAGAGTTGAAGCTCTGTCCTTCAGAGTCTTCCACCTGCTCTCTGAAGGTAAGGTTCTTGTTCTAAGGCTGACACAAGGGAATGCCCCATGAAGGAAATTCCTGGGAAATCTGTATCCCCTTGGGATTCATTCCCCATAAGGCTAAGGTTGCAATTCTGGAGACACAAAGGAAAAGTTTCTAAATTCATCCTGGTTAATCATAGGAAGATGTCCCTCGTCAATTGGGGTTAATACTGGCTCTTCCTTAATGAAGTCAGGGTCAAAATTACTGACATCTTCTCGGGATTTCTGTGAAAAGGAAACAAGTTATCATTTTTTTAGGCATGCGAGACTTCATCTTCCCTGGGCCTGAGCCTATTCCAGGGAGGTCAGAGAATGGTGCTGCAACTCTTTCAGTAGCATTATTTACAGTGCTAACAATTATGGCTAAAGAGCACGATATTTTCTGTGGCCCTGGGTATGGTATAGCATTCGGTAACCACTAGTTCACCCACCCCAAGAAAATCTTGCTGAGCAGATTGGCCTCAGGCTCAGGGGCAAAGCAGTTAATTTGGTCACCTGATCCAGTGGTCTTCATCACCCTTTATTCTGTATTTCACCAATGTGCTGCTTCTCAACAGGCCTTCCTGAGGGACATGCATGCTTGGTTGTCAACAGAGTGTAAGTTCACACTACCTATTGTTTATACACAGGGCCTTATCTGTGAAGAGATTTTCTTGAAAGACGAGGAAGTGCGGAGTTTAGGAAACCACTGCCTCTCACTTTACTCACCAGTTGGATCCTTGATGCCCTGCTGGCAAAGCCTTCCCTCATCCCCATGGAGTTGGCATGGAGAGGCCCTTTAAAGGAAGTAGTTTTATGGCTGGGTATCTGCTGTTCAATCTTAGGGACTGTTACTGATTAAGCTAGCTGTGCATCTAGGAATGTTGATATTTTACATCTTTATAAACCAAGGCTGAAAACATAAACGCTGCCATTCTCTTCTATCTCTTGACCCACAGATGAGAAAGTGCTTAGTTCTCCAACCAAGAGCTAGACCACCCTCCGGAATGCTACCCGGCTTGGTTGCCTTGCTTGGGAAGGTACCCTTGGTGCTGCCAGCATTTCTCCAGTCAAAAGGCTTGAGCTCTGTGCTGTGGTAACTGGTACAGACCCAGGCTCTCCAAGACCAGAAGCCAGGTTCAGTGAGGTGGGTAGCACTTCACCTACCCTAAGGAGCTGGAGGAGGCTGTATGAAATGCACCCTAAGGAGCTGGAGGAGGCTGTACAGGAACAAATGAATTTCTCAGTCCAACTAGTTTGGGGAAACCTGGAAAGCTTCAAGCCTCTTAGACCCCAGGAAGTGTTAACCTCAGTTAAGAGAGGATGGGTCCAGGGCAAGCAAGAGGTGCAGAGTTTCAGAGAAGTAACCTGTGCAGAGAGAGTTGCTGCTTCAAGGGTGAACCTCCTCCTGGGTGAGGCTGCCCTGCAAAATGTCAGGCTGAACCTCTGGTTTGATTATTCCATAGGGGACCATCCCATTGCTCAACAGAGTCTTAAAGACATTTGAAGAAAGTCTGTTCTGCCGGTCTTGGACACTTACAATTCTGGGTCTGAAAGGTGGTTCTACTTGGCGATGGTTCAGCTGGGCCCAGTCGATTTCCTTAAAGAAAGGATGTCTCAAGATGGCGTGCTCACCACCCTGAGTCAGGCTGCCCAGGCGCATGGTGGGGTTCTTCGTCATGAACTGAGAGGGGGAGAAAGAGAGTCAATCATTCAATAACATACAAGTATGTCACAAGATGGGAGGCATCAGCTCTGGCAGAGGAGCCTATGTAAGGCTTTCTGGCCAATCTTGCTTAACGAGCTGAATTTTCCATTATGGGCACGACAGCCAACATGAATCATCCTGTAAGGCGCAATTGCTTGTGTGTATTTATGGCCTTTGCCACTTCCATTTCAGACGTGGCCACTAAAAGCTGAAGGGTCCAGTTTTCTTTACTGTAAAAACCATGTATTTCTCTTTCCCTTTTAAAGAGACTCTTTATAAAAAGTGTGCCCTTCTCCCACCCTGCAGTTGTTGACAGCCCACAGCTTATGAATAGGGCTACTTTTAAGAACAGCTGCGCCATTTTTTCTAATGAGCTGACCAGTCGGCCAGGATTCCCGCTCTCTCACAAGACCACAGAGAGAAGGGGGAGAGTCATTCTTTTGAAGACCTGTGGGAAGAAGCTTTGAGAAAGTAAAACAAAAAACAAACTCCAAGTTGGCCACTTTTCTTTAGGCAACAAAGATGCTCCTTTTCCTCCTGCCCATTTTGAAATGTTTAATAATTGAAAATCCTGCTACTTGGACCATTTAAGCAATGTGTGTGTGTGTGTGTATATATTTATACACACACATATACACTATAGATCCTCTGTATACCAATCGGGAAGCTTCCGTGGGGCTGAGCCCCTACCAAGGTATCTGGAACTAAATCTACTTTGACTAAAAGGCCAGTAAGATGTTCTGATCATGTCTTACTTAACCAAGGATTGGTCCAGGAGAATTCACTTTTCAGGACCAAAATGTAATTTCCAATTTTAAAGACCCTTAAGATAACTTTGCATTTTCAAAATAAAAATTGCCCTGGATTAAAAAGTTTTAAAATTTATATCAATTTAAGACCATCCTCAAACACTGCTTTCCAAGGTTGATGAGCACAAGATAAAAGTAACGCTGTATTCACAGAACTTGCTGTAGAATGGAATTTCCAGAGTAAATAAAAAGCCAATCTTGTTGAAGGTGTACAGACATGAAACGGTAGTGTTGGAGGTGGCCATCCCGGCCAGGCCTTCAAAGCCGCAGAGTGTCCAGTGCTGCTTCAAATAAAAGTGATCCTATGGAAGGAGAAGGCTGTAAAAAGCCCTAAGCCAATGTGACAGGACAGAACTCTTAAAATGTTAAAAACCTTTTCAAGGGAGCTAATAAAAAAATGCAGATGCTGAGAGGGTTTAATAGCTTCTCCTCTCTCCTACTGACAATGAATGCAAGGGGTTGGATTGGAGAGGGAATCCGAAAGAAAAGGGGGCTTTCAGAGTGACAATGACTCAATGGGGGCAGTTTGCACTCCAGGCATATACCGTGGTCAACATGGATTTAGGAAGTACATGTCTCACAAATAGCTCTATAAGAGTGAGGTCTTTATGCTGCTTGGGTTCTCGGGGCTCAGCCTGTACGTTTGGAAAGGAAGGGGAAAATACACAAGAAAAATGGCTAGGTTCTCGCCGTAGGAACATCAATGGGATGCAATCCCTGATGGAGTAGGCATCTATTCAAAAAGCTAATTTGCAAGGATGATAGAACAGACCTAGATGGTGTGTGGGAAATTCTCAGGCCTGCCAATGATGAGAGCAGAGGGCATCTTGTGAGTGTGTGGGTACAACTTGTTCTTCTGAGCAAGAGGAACAGTGCATGGCTCTCAATGCCAGGGTGGCAAAAGCCCAGTGTCCAACAGACTTTGTCCATTCTTCTTTGCCCTTGGCATTGAAGCCACACTTCCAAGGGACACTTTCCCCATGAGGGAAAGTAGACCAAATCAAAGCTGTTCTTCCTCTAAAAACTGCATCCCTGGAAATGGAGACAGTCAGAATAACCCTTTCACTAGCTTGATACTTTCTCTTAGGTTCTGAGAAGTCCTGAATAACCAAGCAGTTTTGTTTTGAATTTTTAATATCTTGTCCTGAGCCCTTTAGCTACTACAGCTACTCTATACTTAAAAGGGGCATCCATTTACAAAGGTTTACCTGGTGTCTACTGTCTGCAAGGCAATGAACTAGCCATTGTGAGGATATAGATGACAAAGACCTGATCGCCCCATGAAGGGGCTGATCAAGTGAAGGCGGAAGAACTTGCCAACAAACTTTATGGGAAAGCACAGCTGCGTGGAATGAGAAGAGCAGAATGTGGCAGAGATTTGAAGTGTTGGGCGAGTAGCACAGGGGACTGGTCATGAGAGAGCAAGTAATGACCCTATGGAAGAGGGAGCATTTGATGGGAGAGGAAGTGGATGAATAGAAGCAGTACAGGCATGAAAGAAGATGACAGTTGTGCCCAGGAGCCAGCACAGGTGCATGGAAATACCTGATATGCTACAATATGACTGGTGCATTGGGATGGTTGAGGAGCTGGGAGAGGGGCAGCCCATAGGAGCCACCAACGTCCTATGGAGAGATGAGTGATGAGAGCTGGCCTATGAGGTGGGAGATGACACTAGCCCCAGTGTCCTGAATCAGTCAACAAAGAGGTAAGAGATGGTAGGTGAACAGTTAAGAGGTTGAGAAAATAGCTGAAAAGACTGGACAAGTTCAGAAACTAGAAGGGTCTCTGGTTAGTGGGAAGGAAAAATGAGGAGCAAGTCCTAGAGGAAGAAGAATGGACCCAAACTCACACTGGCTGGTCTTGCAGTAAATGGAGTAAACAGGAGTTCAGGGTCACAAAGGTCTATTCTGGCTGTCTGATGGAGGGGTGGTATTGGATAGCAAAAATAAGTAATAAAAGAAAGGCAATAGATTGTTGGTAATATTAATCATAGTAACAGTAGTAATAGCAGTATTTTGGGGGAATGAAAGAAAACCAGAATTTCTCAAGACCTTACAGTGTGCAGATCTGGGAGGCTTTGCATTTGAGGTATGCAGACATCCCCCAAGGAGATGACTAGTCATGTAAATCCAGGATTCAGGCCAGGATTAGAGCTCTAACTCTTTGAGACATTAACATTTGGTGTGAGGGCAAGACATGACGCAGGTAGGGTAGGCAAGATTGTGGAGAGGGAGAGAAAGTACAGAAATAACACCAACCCCAGGCCTCAGACCTCTTACTGGGCTCACACAGTGGGCTCACATGGCATGTTTTAAAATAATTTTAATTACTTGTCAAATATGTAAAAACTAGGAAGTGTCCATTTAAAGTCAATTTTTCCAATTTCTCTTGCAAAATAAGATATTCTGGAACACTAAACCGGCACTTCTTGATATAAATGGCCTAGAGTCAAGCAGTGGCTGCCTTTTTTAGACAGAGCATATGATCCTTAGTCAGCCACATGCCCCACCATTCCCTATTGTCTCACACCTAGCTGGCTTCACTCACTGACTCTGTATGGCTCTGAGACCTGGCATAGGGACAGAAAGATGCCAGGGTGGGTGGGACTTCTGGTCCAAGATGGCAACATCGGAAGGCCATGAACTGACCTCATCCAGGGACATACCAAATCCATACCTATCTATAAAGCAATTCCTCCTGAAGAGAAACTGAGGACTGAACAGCTTTTGCACAACAAAAGATAGATCAAGAAATGATAACATGATGATAAAGGGAATACCCAATGCTGCAAACTGAAGTGGGGAGGAATAGTTATGGAGGGACCTTGGGTAGATTCAACTGCCCAGAAGCACAGAAAAAATACAGTTTTAAAGCACAACTAGAATATAAAGCATTCAGCCCTAGAACCCTGACAAATGGCAAGACACGTGCTGGAAATCTCTCCAGGTTGGAGGGGCTGGCATGTGTTATGATGCACGACCCCTTTCTACCTTGGTAGCATGGAGAGCAAGCTCAAGCTCTAGTGCCCTAGTGAGCCTTCCACCTCAGTGAGTTTCAGGCCCCTAGCCCACACAAGCCCAGCCATCATGCCCAAATGGCCCCAGAATGGCATATATCAGGAGGCTTCTGGTCACCCTCACTACAGATCTAGAACAGGATAAAGACAAGCCCCTAAGCTGAACAGCAAAAAGCAAAAGAATTTTTTAAAAAGGTGAAAAAATCTCTTGGACAACATCAAGCAAACAAACATTTGCATAATAGGGGTCCCAGAGGAAAAGAAGAGAGAAACGGACAGAAATTTGTTTGAAGAAATAATAATTTAAAACTTTCCCTAACCTGGGGGAAAATCTAGACATCTAGGTTCAGGAAGCACAGAGAGCTGTGAACAAGATGACCCCAAGAAAAACCCATGATGTGTCACATCATGACACATAATAATTAAAATGTCAAGGATTAAAGAGAGAATTTAAAAAGCAACAAGAGAGAAGCAACCAGTTAATTACATGAGGCTATCAGCTGTCTTTTTAGCAGAAACTTTGCAGACCAGAAGGGAGTAGCATGATAGATTCAAAGTGCCAAGAGATAAAAACCTAAAACCAAGAATACTCTAAACAGCAAGGTTCCTGATCTCTTCAATTCTGAATGGTAATTTCCTAAATAAAAGTTAAATGAGTTCATCAACATTAAACTGAACTTATAACAAATGTTAATGGGACTTCATTTTTGGCAGGGGGGAGGGGGCGGCAGAGAGGGGGAGAGAGAATCTTAAGCAGGTTTCATGCTCAGCATGGAGCCTGATGCAGGGTTTGATCCCACGACCCCAGGATCATGACCTGAGCTGAAATCAAAAGTCAAAGGCTTAAATGACTGAGCCAACCAGGTACCCCGAGGAACTTCTTTAAGTGCAAGAGTAAAGACCATAATTAGAAGAAAATTATAAATAAAAATAATGTAAAATATGACAATGTATACAGAAAACATGGAGCAGGTAGTGAAAAAAAGTTCCTTTAGAATATGTTCGAATTTAAGTGACCATCAACTGAATGTGGACTTCTGTATATTTAGGATGTTATATGAGCTTCATGGGTAACCACAAACCAAAAACCTATAATAGATACACAAAAAATAAAGAAAGCCAAGCATGATACTAAAGAAATCATCAATCACAAGGAAAAAGAGTAAGAGGGAAGGGCACGGAGTAGAACTACAAAAGTAGCCAGAAAGCAATGAACAAATGACAAAAAAGTACATACCTATCAAGAATCACTTTAAATGTAAATGGTCTAAATGCTCTAATCAAAAGAAATAGGTATTTTGCATTCTTGTTTTCTTATCCATTCTGCCATCCTAACTATATGCTGCCTACAAAAGACTCACTTCAGAACTAAAGATACATGCAGACTGAAATTGAGAGGATGGAAAAAGAGTTCCATGCCAAAGGAAGCGAAGGAAAAAAGCAATACTTTTATCAGCCAAATAGACTTTAAAACAAACACTGCAACACAATACATAGAAGGGCATTACATAATGATGGAACCAAGCCAACAACAGGTTGTCAGAACAATTATAAATATCTATGCACCCAACATTGGAGCACCTAAATACATCAAATGTTAACAGATATAAAAGGATAAATTGACAGTACAGTGATGGTGGGGGACTCTAACACCTCATTTATATCAGTGGATAGATCATCCAGGCAGAAAATAAATAATAAAACAATGTTTTTAAATGACACATTAGACCAGATGGACTTAATGGATATATACAGAACATTCCATCACCAAACAACAGAAGACACTCTTTTCAGGTACATATAGAACATTCTCTAGGATAAATCACATGTTAGACCACAGCACAAGTCTCAATACATTTAAGAGGATTAAAATCATATTGTGCAACTTCCTGACCACAACAGTATGAAACTAGCAATCAATTATAAGAAAGAAAATGAAAAAAACACAAACATGTCAAGGCTAAACAACATGCTACTAAGCAACCTATGGGTTAAAGAAGAAATTAAAAAAAAATACATGAAGACAAATAAAAATAAAGACACAAATAGTCCAAAATGGGCCACAGTAAATGTAGTTCCAAGAGAGAAATTTATAGCAAAACAGGCCTAGCTGAAGAAAAATCTCAAATGATCTAACCTCACACCTAAAGGAACTAGAAAAAGAAGAACAAAGGCCAAAGTTAGTAGAAGGAAGTTAATAATAAGATCTAAGAACAGAAATAAATAAAACATCGACTAAAACAATGAAACCATGAGCTAGTTCTTTGAAAAAAATAAACAAAATTGATCAACCTTTAGCTAGACTCATAAAGGAAAAAAGAGGGCCCAAATTAATCAGAAAAGAGAAAGAAGTAACAACTGACGCCACATAAATACACAGAATTAGAAGAAACTACTACAAAAAATATTTGCCAACAAACTGGACAGCTTAGAAGACATGGATACATTCATAGAAACATAATCTTCCAAAACTGAGCCTGGAATAGAAGATCTGAACAGACCAATTACTAGTAATGAAATTGAATCAGTAATCAAAAATCTCCCCACAAACAAAAGTTCAGGACCATATGGCTTCACACATGAATTCTACCAAACATTTAAAGAAAATGTAATACCTCTTCTTCTCAGACTATTCCATAAAATAGAAGAAGGACAGCTTCCAAATACATTCTATGAGGCCAGCCTTACCCAGATACCATAACCAAAGACACTACAGAAAAATAAAACTACAGGCCAATTTCTCTTATGAACATAGATGCAAAAGTCCTATAAATAACAAAATATTAGCAAACTGCATTCAACAATCCATTAAAAAGACCATTCACCACGATCAAACTGTATTTATTCTGGAGATGTATAGATTGGTCAATATTTGCAAATCAATCATGTGCTACATCACAGTAACAATGTGAAAAATAAAATTCATACCATTTCAAAAGATGCAGAGAAAGCATTTGACAAAATTCAACATCTATTCATGATAAAACTCTCAGCAAAGTGGGCTTAGATCTAGGGAACATACCTCAACAAAATAAAGGTCATATATGAAAAACCCACAGCTAACATCAAGTCAATGGGGAAAAACAGCTTTTCCTCTAAGATCAGGAACAAGACAAGATGTCCACTCTCACCACTTTCATTCAACACAGTACTGAACATTCTAGCTACAGTAATTGTCAAGAAAAAGAATGCATCCTAATTGGCAAGGAATAAGTTAATTGCTGTCATTAACTTATTTGCAGATGACATGATACTGTACATAGTCTTTAGGGTTCAAGACTTCACCAAAAACAAAAAAACAAAAAACCCCTATGAAAAATAAGAAATCCCCTGTCATTTCTGTACACTAATAACAAAGTAGCAGAAAGAGAAATTAAGAAAACAAATCCAGGGTCTTCTGGATGGCTCAGTCAGTTAAGGGTCCAACTTTGGCTCAGGTCATGATCTGGCAGGTCTTGGGTTCGAGCCCTATGTCAGGCTCTGGGCTGACAGCTCAGAGCCTGGAGACTGCTTCAGATTCTGTGTCTCCCTCTCTGTCTACCCCTCCCCCACTTATGCTCTGTCTCTCTCTCAAAAATAAACAGAAAAAAAAAAAGAAAATAATTCATTTACTATTGTATCAAAAATAATAAAATCACTAGGAATAAACTTAGCCAAAGAAGTTAAAGACCTGTATTCTAAACAGTATAAAACATTGATGAAAGAAATTGAAGACTTCACAAACAAATGGAAAGATATTCCATGCTCATGGATTGGAAGAATATTATTAAAATGTCCATACTATCCAGAGCAGCCTACAGATTCAATAAAATCTCTATCAAAATACTAACAGTATTTTTTTTCACAGAACTAAAACAAATAATCCTAAAGTTTGTATGGAACCATAAAAGACCCTGGATAGCCAAAGCAATATTGAGAAAGATGAACAAAGCTGGAAGTATCACAATCCCAAATTTCAAGATACAGTGCAAAGCTGCAGTAATTAAAAGTATGGTACTGGCAGAAAGCAGACACATATTTCAATAGGACAGAAAAGAGAGCATGGAAACCCATGCTTAGATGGTCAATTAATCTATAACAAAGGAGTAGTACAATAAGGAAAAGACAGTCTCTTTAACGGCATTGGGAAAACTGGACAGCTACATGCAAAAGAATGAAACTGGGCCACTTCCTTACACCATAGGCAAAAATAAACTCAAAATGGGTTAAAGACCTAAATGTGAGACCTGAAACCATAAAATTCCTAGAAGAAAACAGGCAGAATCTCTTAGCAACATTTTTCTAGGTATGTCTCCTCAGGCAAACAAAAGCAAAAATAAATTATTAAGATGACATAAAAATAAAAAGCTTTTTCACAGTGGAGAAAACCACCAACAACATGAAAAGTCAACCTACTAAAAGGGAGAAGATATTTGCAAATAACATATCCATTAAGGGGTTAATATCTCAACTATACACAGAATTTATACAACCCAACCTCAGAAAACAAGTAGTCCAATTAAAAATGAGCTGAGAACCTGAACAGACATTTCTCCAAAGACCTACAGATGGCCAAGAGACACATGAAAATATGCTCAACATCACTCATTATCAGGGAAATGCAAATCAAACCCACAGTGAGATATCACCTTTCACCTAGTCAGAATGGCTAGAATCAAAACCACAAGAAATAACGAGAGCTAGCAAGATGTGGAGAAAAAGGAACACTATTGGTGGGAATGTAAACTGGTGGAGCCCCTGTGGAAAACAGTATGGAGGTTTCTCAAAAAACTAAAAATAGAAATACCATATAATCCAGTAATTCTACTTCTCGGTATTTACCCAAAGAAAACAAAAACATTAATTCATAAAGACACATGCCAGTTCTACGTTTATAGCAGCAATAGTTACAACAGCAAAGATATGGGAGCAACCCAAGTGGCCACTGAGATCAGTTATGGAACATGACCCAGCCATAAAAAGAATGAGTCCTTGCCATCTGTGACAACATGAATGGACCTAGAAGGTATTATTGCCAAGTGAAATAAGTCGGAGAAAGACAAATACCATATAATTTCAGCTGTATGTGGAATCTAAAAATTAAAAAGCAGAAACAGACCCATAAATAGAACAAATGGATGGTTGCCAGAGGGGAGGCTGGGTGCGGATGGGATGGGCAAAATGGGTGAAGGGTAATGGGAGATAGGGAATGAATAAGTTACAGTGATAGACGATACAGCATGGGGACTCGAATCAATGGCATTGTAATAGCATTGTATGGTGACAGGTGTTAGCTAGCCCTGTGGTGAGCACAGCTAACACAGACTTGTCAAATCACTACGTGGCACACCTGAAATTAATGTAACATTGTGTGTCAACTATACTTTTTAAAAAAGGTTGGGGGGGGGAGTTGATGAAACAGAAACCAGGACAGGGACCATCCCAAGGAGGAGTATAGTCCCTTCATGACCAACCCTCCAAAGATGCAATAAGGTGTACAGGGTTGGAAGGGGTAGAGGGGACCTGCACCCTAGGCCAGGTACGGGACTCTCCCTAAACACTATTTCTACTGCTGTGAACAGTAATGGCATAATCCTTCTACAGAAAACTTTCTGTTTCCTTATGCCCCTAATGTGTTTCAAATACCAAACAAATTAGCAACAATGATGTTTGGAGCAATGGTCTGTCCGCATCTAAGGTCAGACTTAAACTTGCCTCGCCTCAACTGACCTTTTCCCTGACTGTGGTCCAAATGAGAAAGTCAGCCAAGGAGGAAAATAAAGTGACTTCATGAAAGATTCTGGACACATTTACTAAAGGAAGCAGGATATTTTCTAGAGTCAATGAAAGCACTTTATAAGCTGCAAAGAGTGAGTGAAGAGGCCAGGGTGGAAAATCTGATTCCACCCCAAATCTAAGTGTCAAGGTAACCAGAGAGCAGGGACAGAAGAGGGGTCAAGACTGCATGGATTCATTCATATTCCCCTTCCTTCTGGGGTCCTCATTAAAGTGGAATTTAACTAGAAGGTACCGAAGCACCCAGAGATACATCTGCCCTGAGAATGGGAAACTTAACAGTTCTCTCAAGGCTGCAGAAATGGCACAACTACAGGGGAAAACAGTCACGTGCCCTCCTGAAGGTAGCTCTACAGCGAAGTGTAAGCAATTTAGGCCAGGTTTGTAACAGAATGTCCTGGGAAGCCCTCTGCACACCAAGGAAGAATATATGAAGGATAGAAGAGGTCCTCTGAAGACATCCAGATGGCCAACAGACACATGAAACGATGCTCAGTGTCCCTCCTCATCAGGGAAATGCAGATCAAAACCACACTNATGGAGGAGGGCACTTGTTGGGATGAACACTGGGTATTATATGGAAACCAACTTGACAATAAACTAAGAAAAATAAATAAATAAATAAAAAGAAGAGGTCCTCTGATAAGGCACAGAGGTAAACTGGTTAGGCTCTGCAGTTCAACTCCTTGTGTTTCTACATCAATTCTACCACTAATGAACTGTGTGACCTTGTATAAATTTCTTAACTTCTCTGGGCCTCAGATTCCTCAATTATAAAATGGAGGTTTTCCTGTACTTTATAAGGTTGTTATGAAAAGTAAATGCCTGGCACAAAGGAAGCCCTCAATAAACGTATTAGCAAACATCTTGTTAAACCACTTGTAGGTCCATCCTGTTCTACCTAAAGCCAGGGGCATGAACTGAACGCCTCCAAGAGTAACGTGTGACATCAGCCTTGACGCTGAGGCTCAAGCTGCTCTCCCTGCTACTCAACTCTGCAGCCAGGAAAGATAAACCGAGGTCTGTTTTTGCTTTCATAGTCCTGAGTTCCAACAGTGGGGTCATTGTGGTGGTCTCTGGAAAACAGATTTTCTGACAGCAAAGATTTCTAAAGACCATCTTAAAACAAGAAATACAAAGAATACTCATGTTTTATTGCGCAGTAGTATCCGCTTATCAACAGAAGGGAGATACTGAATATAGGATGAAGGATGGGGCAACTTCTTTGTGAATCTGGTGCCGGGGGCAGCACTCTGATGTCTCATAGGCTCTGCTACACAGGAGGTGGCTTCAGTTTGGAACTACTGAATGTTCCAGAGGATAGAGTTTAAACTAACTCTGTGTCTTGAGAGAACAGGCTCCAAATATACTTTGAAACTCATTAAAATGTAGGCAATAGCTATTTTTTCCTCTTTCAGAATTTGTCTGATTTCAGAGGAAGAGGACTAGTTATATAAACAGACCAATTAGTCTAATAAGATTTTCTTCCAAGAGGGAGAAAACACTGTATTTTCTCCTAATAATTGGATTTAGCTGTTGGACAAACAAAATGACCTTCTCCTTTCATCCAATTTCAGACCAAAGAGGCAGAAAGGGTTAATGCTGGCGAGTCGGGAGGGAAGGAAACCATGCCACGGGACATTCCCATCAATGTTCCAGGAAGATGCTCCTAAATGGGAAGAAAGCATTGTAAGGCTCTACAGAGAATGCTGGGAAGGGAGTGCAGAGAAAGAACACAAGGACACAGAATAGAATAGGGCTCACAGCTATGATGGCCAACCCCACCATGGGTGCACAGGTGATAGCCACCCTGGGGGTGAACAAAATGAATGCCTGTGTGTGCATGTAACAGTCATATGTCTGTCTGTTGCCACTGTCGACAGGCAGAGTCTAGACTGGTTATGAAGACCACTCAGCAACCACTTCTTTTTGTAGCCCTTTGTGCCAGCTGCATTGGTGAGGCACAGACCTGGGAATGACCTATCCCAGAACCACCATCCAGCCCAGAGCAGCCGTAAGAGCGACAAGGCATGTGAGTTGGCTGATGGAGCAGCAGGGGAAGAGAGACACACCTGGGCTTTGACTTGGCATTGGGAAGTCACTTTTCCATAGGAGAAGGCAAAGACAGACATTTAAACCTAAAATGAGACACTGCAACCCACTGGGGGTTGGGATAGGTCTTGGGGGCAGGTGGAAAGGATGGAAAATGGATTTTTTGAATAGCTCTTGGGAAGCAAACTAATCTTCTCAAGTACAGTTTATTCTACAGAATGGTGTTGCCATTGAATATTGGAAACGCCAAGAGAGGGAGAGCTGTTCTAGCTTGTTCAGATTGGGTCTGAATGGAATTTACTAGGTGGGGCTGGAACTAGTAAGCTGCACACCTATGGCAATAGACCATCTTGCCATTCTCAAAGCTCACAGGGATCCAGATCGAGACTGATTTGGGCAGGGGGCAGCTGTAGGAGTGGGAAAAAGAATGGTACAAATTTTAGGATTCTTTGTTCTAGTTTTGTGAACAGTAGTATTGGTATTTTGATAGAGATTACACTGAATCTGTAGACTGGGTAGTATTGACATTTTGACATTAATTCTTCTACTCCATGAGCATGGCATATCTTTCCATTTATTTGTTTAAATTTGTATGTACACCAAAGACCCCCAATAGCCAAAGCAATGTTGAAAGAGAAGAACAAAGCTACAGTAATCAAAACAGGATGGTGCCAGCACAAAAACAGACACACAGATCAATGGAACAAAACCCAGAAATAAAACCACACATATGGTTAATCTATGACAAAGGAGGGCATGAATATACATCGTCTCTTCAGTAAATGCTGAGAAAACTAGACAGCCACACGCAAAGGAATGAAACTAGACTACTTTCTTATACCATACATAAAAATAAACTCAAAATGGATAGAGACCTAAATGTGACACCTGAAACCATGAAACTCCTAGAAGAAAACAGGCAGTAGTCTCTTGGACATTGGCCTTAGCAACATATTTATGGATATGTCTACTCAGACAAGGCAAACAAAAGTAAAAATAAACCATTAGGAATACACCAAAAATAAAAAGCTTTTGCACAGTGAAGGAAACTATCAACAAAACAAAAAGGCAACACACTGGATGAGAGAGGATATTTACAAATGATATATCCAATAAGGAGTTAATATCCAAAATACAGAAAAAACTTAAGACAAGCCAACACCAAAACCCCACAGTCTGATTAAAATATGGGCAGAGGATCTGAATAGACATTTTCTCAAATTAGGCATACAGATGACCAACAGACTATGAAAAGATGTGCAACATCACTAATCATCAGAGAAATACAAATTAAAACCATAATGAGCTATTACCTCACACCTGTCAGAATGGCTAATGTCAAAAAGACAAGAAACAACAAGTTTGATGAAGATGTGGAGAAAAAGGAACCCTCATGCATTGTTGGTGGGAATGTAAACTGGTGCAGCCACTGTGGAAAACAGTATGGAGGTTCCTCGAAAAAAAAAAAAAAAAGAAATACTGTATGATCCAATAATTCCACCTCTGGGTATTTACCTGAAGGAAACAAAAACACTAATTTGAAAAGATATATGCATCTCTATGTCTACTGCAGCATTATTTTTTTGGCAATAGCCAAGATATGGAAACAACCCAAGTTTTGATCAATAGATGAATGGATAAAGAAAATGCGGTACACACACAATGGAATATCACTCAACCATAAAAAGTAATGAGATGTTGACATTAGTAACAACACAGATGGACCTAGAGGGTATTATGTTAATTATAGTCAGACAGATACCATATGATTACACTTATATGTGGAATCTAAAAAACAAAACAAAACCAGACACAGACTCCTACATGCAGAGAACAAACTGATGGTTGCCAGTGGAGGGATAGGCAAAGTAGGTAAAGGGAATTAAGAGGTACAAACCTCCAGTTATAAAGCAAATAAATCACTGGATGAAAAGTACAACATAGGGAATACAGTCAATAATTTTGCAATAATTTTGTATGGTGACAGATGGTAACTATGCTTATCATCATGACCATTTGTAATGCATACAATTGTTGAATTACTGTGTTGTAGACCTGAAATGAATACGACATTGTATGTTAACTGTACTTCAGTTAAAAAATGGTATAGTTTTTGTAAATGTTATAGCTTAATAAGTGGTAGCCATTACTACTACTCTATATATATGTTCTTGCATTACAATAGGTATTGACTTAAGTGTTTCAAATTCATTCTATAGGATATTTACAGCAACCCTGATTGTCATTCCCTTTTTACATACTGGAAAACTGAGGAACAGTCCAATCTGTAACTTGTCGAAGGCCACCCAGTTTGGGAGTGGTGGAGCTGGGATTCAAACTCAGGCCTTCTATCTAGCACTAGAAGCCTTTGCTTTCAGTTACTGTGCTAAACCATCTCTTGAGGCAACCAATCCTCTCATTTGTTTTCTGGATAAAAAAAGAGCATGGGCTGACAGGTCAGGAGGAATTGTGGGTGACATTCAGGACACCTGTGAAGGAGAATGCAGAGCATTTTGTGTGCTTATTTTTGTATACTTCCTGTGGTGGCCCATGTGACCAGCAGGTACTAAGAGAAGGGAGAGACAACAAATAGTCTTGGAAAGAACCCAAAGAATCCTTTAGTCCGACTACCTTGCCTTACTTTGAACAGGCATATTTATATTGGAGAAAAAAGGATAGAAAGACACTGTTGATATTTTCAAATACCAGAAGAGGTGTTGGCTATAAGAGGCAGTTCCAAGTAGGAAAAATCTATTTAGGGAGTTGGAGTGAAGGGAGCATATATAAGCTTATAAAGACAATTAAGTTTCACACTCCATGCCATTAGGTGATAGAGAGAGTTTTCCATAAGGAGCACGACTGTCTTATTTAAAACATTCAAAGAAGAACTTCCATGACTTGTCAAGGATACTGGATGACCTATCTGACATCAGGTGGGAAGGGAGACCAATGCCTTTCATGGACTATGCTAATATCAAGAGTCTACAATCTTATCCTATCTTTTGTCTCTTTTTGGTTTTATCATTATAATTCTGGGAGAAAACTGACATTTTGAAGATGACTATATCCCCCTCAGCTAGAAAAGCCACATTTTCCTTGGGTCTCAAGTGGACTTGTCTTTATAAACAATAAAATGAAACAAAGCTTGTTCAAGAATCTCCTTGGGCGAGACACTGAAGAAGAGGGCATGTGAGTATATATTTGAAAATGCCAATCAATCAACATCTTACTGCTAAGTTACTTGTAACTAACCTAACTCAGAATATTCCCTATCTTCCAGAGATAGAGTATACAGTGTAGTTTATTTCCTTCTCATGAAAGTCAGTATAATAAATACCCTGTACTACTGGTCCTGCAATGGGGTAGAAACAGTGCTAAAATCTGTAATGAATTTGTTGGCTATATTTTTCATGCTGTCAGTGATTGGAATCCAGCAGCCTTTTTGTAGGCATCTACTTAATTCCTTTTCAGTACTCTTAATGCTCTAATTTTCCTGTGTTTAATAATCATTATAGCTTCCCCTAAAACCCAAGTCATAGGACAATGTTGGTTTAAAAAAAGGTAAAGGTCAGAGGTGAGTCCTAGAGACAGAAACTCAAGATCAGGCACTTGTGCCACCACCAATGTTGTTGGCCAATAGGATTTTATTCCTGGCAATCCAGTCTCAAGCAGCTCTTACTGACAGGTTAGGTTTCTGCTCTCCAGTAACTCCCAAGTGTTAAAGAAAAAGGAAGCTCTATTAACTGTGGCCACTACTACTTCTTTTCAGGTATGATCCCCTGACATGTAGCTATTTAAAGGAAGCAAGTACTAAACAATGATCTGCAGAGGACACTACACAACGCCTTTTATTTCCTCCTGGTGAAACCCAGGCCAATACCACTCTTTATCTAGGATACACACTATCTTTGGTGTCTGAACCAAACCTAACCATCAACTGCTATAAATTACCAGTCTTTGATAGTTGGAAAGGACACATGAAGGAAAATAAGTGTTCTAGTTCCATTCACAAAAATTTTTCCAACTTAAAACAAAAAGCTCTTCCGACCCGCATTTTTCGGCAAACCACCACAGAGAAAGGGTTTCCGTGCTCATTGTACAAAACCTCTGACGTCTTTATTCTCCTGGCTGAGATATGTAGTTTAAAGAGGTAAGTAGTGGAGGGAACGCCTGGTTGGTTCAATTGGTTAAGCGTCTAACTCTTGACTTCAGCTCAGGTCATGATCCCTGGGTCACGTGATTGAGTCCCACATTGGACTCTTGTGCTGAATGTGGAGCCTGAATGTGATTCTCTCTCTCCCTCTGCCCCTCACCTCCACTCGCACGTTCTCTCTCTCTCTCATCCTAAGAAATTTTTTAAAAAATAAATTAAAAAAAAAAGGCAAGTAGTATTAGTGCTCCATTAAAAAAAAAATCCGTCACACTGCCAGCTACAAATAAAACATCAGGACCTCTATTCCTAGTAAATCTATAAGCTAAAATGAGGGGGAAGGAAGCTGAGTACAGTAACTTTAATAAAATACGATTTTAAAAATACCAAATAAAAAGTCTATGGGAAGATCAATCTGCTAGTGTTTTTCTGTCTTCTGCCAACACTAGCATTGATCTATCTGTAAGGAAATAGTTCATTTCTGAAAGGTGTTAATTGCACTAGCAGTTTCAGCAGAGGCCTGTGGAGCAGCTCCATTTCCTCATATGGGAACTCCAGTTCCAGTGAAGAGCTGCTTGGCTGCATGTTAACCATCTCTCTTGCTAAAGGATCTTTCAGTAAATTTCTTTTCGATTTTCCCCATCACAGTGTATGAAAAATCAGTTCTAACAATCCAGAGTAAGATCCTCTACCTTAATCTGGTCCCAGTTTTGCCTCCACTTCCTCAGTCTCCTTCTGGCTGAACACCTCCCTTAAGCATCTCAACTTCTTCCAGGAGAGGAGTAGGAAATGGAAAGGGTCAAATTCAATGCAGCTCTCATCAACTGCCTGGTGACAGACGTGGGACGCACTCATGGCTAAGAGAGAATCCCAGCACTGATTGTGATTTCCCCTTTGTGCACAGAGGCAAACAGGATTCCTGCAGACAATGCAGATGATGAAATCTGATAGGTGTGATGACAGGTAAACCCACACAAGTACACACACAACTTTAATCTCTATAAAGCTTAAGAACAAAAGCACTCTGTCATTTCCCCCTAATGCCAAGTTTACAATGTCTCCTGAACTGACAAAGGTGACTAGGAGAATGCACCAAACTCCTCTCAGCACTCGTTTAACCTGGCCACCTGTGTGAGCTCACAGAAAAGGGCATTGACTCCACCTGAGTCAGCACTGAGCCTCATGATCCCTCCTAGGAGATGATTTAGCACAAAAGAACACTCACCTCACAGAAGGGCCATCACCTTCCTAAGCTCTGTGGATTCGTGAGGACTTCCCCATGTCTCTCTTTTTGGAAATACATGAAGGCAAAACTCAGTGCAACCACAGAAACTCTAAGCAAACTATATTTTCATCTGTGTTATGATTATTAGCATTTGGGGGATAATTTAGTGCCAGTTAAGGAAACTCAGCCAACAGAAAGCATGCATTATTCTGAAACCAATTTAAAAAAAATTTAAAAAATCATTTTTCAAGTCATAAGTCTGGAATGCTTTTACACAAGTGTGTCTTCATATTTCTTTTCTGTGTTCACTCCTTTGGGTATTGCCTGTTTTTATAATCTATGAGACTGAATGGGTGGGATTGTTTTGCTTTTGGGGCTTGGACATACAGCATTCACATACACGTTTAAAGGGATGATGAGAAATGAGAGACAAAAAAGCAAATAAAAATGATCTTCTCATTGGAGTTTTGAGTGCATGGAATGGTTATTTTTAGTTGTGAGGATCATTGTTAATGATTTGGGAATTTTTCCCAAGTAGAAGTCCTGGGCTAAGCTGTGTATGTTCCAGTTCTCCTCTTCCCAATGGTTCTGTGCCACAGGGGTGTCCTCACAAGCAAGTTCCTATCCATGCTTCTATCCATGTCTATATGAAATGTTTGAACATCCGGACACAAAAAATTTAAAAGTCCACAATCTTAGGGGTGGAGGTAAAGGTGATGATGGAAAGGGCTAAAGTAGGAAAGTAACACTGGGCTGGGAGTTTTGTTGGGTCAGACCCTGGGGCCCAGCCTGTTCAACCACTCACTTTCTGTGGAACATGGGACAAGAATACTCCCTCACTCCTCATTCAGGAGACTCACTGACATTATTACACTATATGAAGCCACAAGTTCCTTAACACCTGACTTTATGGTATGCTATATAAATGAATATCCAAACAGATTTCAGGAAGAATAATAATGCCTTCCATTTTTAAAAAGTTCATTTTTGAGAGAGAGAGAGAGAGAGAGAGAGAGAGATAAGGAAAGTATCCCAAGCAGGCTCCATGTTATCAGAGAAGACGCAGGGCTTGAACTCACCAACTGTGAGATCATGACCTGATATCAAGAGTCAGGTGATTAACCAATGGAGCCACCCAGGTACCCCTAATACCTTCCATTTTAAAAGGTAAGAAGAAATTCAAAAAGCATTTCCTTTCAAAGGAAAAAGAAAAAGGCAAGCAAAATATCCAGCGGACATCAATTCCAGTAACAGTGCTGACTTTATGTTCCAAAGAAAAGAGCATCAGGAAATCTCAGGAAGCCAAGTAGGGATGGCCCAACAACTGAGAGTGGTGGAGGGAGCAGATGTGAAGGGCTGGCTTGAGATCTTGGCTCTTCCTGCCTTGGTGGGAAAGGGAGGACCCAGCCCATAGGAAAGGATCCCACAGGGTAGGAGGGGTGCAGCTCAGGGCAGAGCTTACCATGAGGGCTCTCTTTTTCCTGTTCTTTGTTTAAAAAAAAAATCCTTCTTTGAGGTTCACTTAGCTAATCAACTTAGGGCTGACGAATACTTCTTGGGAACGGAGACCGTTCATGGATGTTGAAGAATGAGAATGCTAAAATCTGATTAATTTTGTCTGTAGCATAAAAATAACCAGGATGATGTAGACTCCCAGTCCAGGACCTTGAGACTCGTACTGGCAATCAAAAGGCATAGCTAGATCCAGATCCATTGTTACTGAAATGTTTCAAAATAAATTCAAAACTAAACTGAAAAAAAAATGTGGCTGGATTGGACAGATTAAAAAAAAAGATTAGCTGCTACATGACTCACATTATTTCTTCTGTTTGTATATTTGTGTTGTGAAACCATTTTGATGCATTAATGAAGGCCAAGTTCACTTTTTTAATCTGTAATGTGTGTGTATGTGTGTGTGTGTATAAAATCTCAAAGTGTGTGTGTATACATATGTGCCTGTGTATGTGCACACACACACATCAATTGATTTAAAAAATTTTACTATGATGGGAATTTTCTTTTTTTCTTTTTGTTTTAAGGTTTGTTCATTTTTTAGAGACAGAGCTCTAAAGGGTGGGAGGGGCAGAGAAAGGGAGACACAGAATCCAAAGCAAGCTCCAGGCTCTGAGCTGTCAGCAAAGAGCCCGATGCAGGGCTTGAACTCACAGACCATGAGATCATGACCTGAGCCAAAATAGGATGCTTAACCGACTGAGCCACCCAGGTGCCCCTGGGAATTTTCAAACATACACAAGTATGTAACCATCATGCAGCCTTGACACTTACTGATACATGCCCAATCTTGTTTCATCTGTTCCTCTCTGCTACCTCTGGATTATTGTGAAAAAATAATCCCAGATATTTCATTTGTAAATGCTTCTGTCTGCTCTCCAGTATCTCTTTATAAATACTCAGGCTGATCTCTTAAACATGAAAAGAACAACTTTGTCACTCATACTAGCTTGAAATCCTTCAGTGACTTATCTTGGCACTCCTTCCCGTGGCCTCCAGTGTCCTTCAGACTCAGCTCCATCTCCTACAACCCCAGTGGCTCACTACAGTCCAGCCACACTGCCAGCGAGTTACTCAAATGGATTCTATCTTAAGATCTTTGTGTACTTTTGGAATCCAACTAGCTTCTCTTCAGCCTTTGGCTTCAGGTTAAATGTCACTTCCTCAGGATCGCCTCCCTTGATGACTTACATTAGGTTACATCTACCTGTTATAGCTTCTCAAAGCATCTAAGACTTTAAAAAACAATCAAGTTGTAAGTATATCATTATTTGTATGATCTCTTTTGCTAACGTCTTTTTTCCTCCCTATCCCAGCTGGACTTCAGTTCCTTGAAGGGCAAAGATGATGTCCATCTTGGTCCTCCCTGCAAGCCCAGCCCCTTGTGTAGTACCTGAACACAGCAGACCCATGGCTGCTATGCATGTATGCATGGATATATGCCTGTTAAATGAAGAGGTCAATCAGTATCTATTTGGCTCTCTGCATCCCACATATGTGTCTTTGGTTTAGATAGAAACTCCTAGAAAAACACAATACAGTTCTCTCTGGAATAAAAATTGAACCCAGCCTGGTCTACAATTCACCACTTAATAACCTTGGTAATGTTGGTGGATCTTGTTCAAGGAGAGGATGATGAAAATGACACCTCTCAGTATGTTATGAAATTACTACGCATAACTCAACAATACTAATAACTTACTCCTGCATTGTGCATGCCACTTCGAAAATGCTTTCATGTGTACTCCCTTATTTTAAGTGGGTACTGGTAGGATCATCTTCCCTGCTTTGCACAGGGAGGCTGAAGAGCCGCTGCAGAAGTGGAAGGAGGTTGCATGCTTCTCAGACTATTGCGTGTTCCTTCCACTCTATCATGTGAAGTCGGCTCACCTCTCTGGGTCCCAGCTTCATCTACCAACCAGGGATTTAGACATACTGCTTTTTAAAGATCTTTTCATGTCAGCAATTCTGTGTGTATGTTTCTAATAGTCACCATGCTCTATAAAATTAAGGGTAATGACAAGTGATTACAGTCTAAAACTTAGCATGGAGGACCTCCTGACAGTTTTTAGGACCACGCAAGACACCAGTCAATGGAGTCAACAGTAAACATTAGGAAGTCTTGAAGTCACCGGGCTTCCGGAATCATAGGCGGTTGCAAAATCCTGGAAAAGGGCAGGGCTTGAAGTCAATATTTTTAAAGAAAGTAATGTGCCTTATTTTGAGCTGGAATTGCACAACAAAATGAAGGCTTGTTCAGAGTTCTTAAAAATGTCTCAGCTATCTAACTTGTAAAACCATTGGCCTATTTTGCCACAAGTCAAACTAGTAGACACGTTTTAGATTTGGATGTTTATACAACCTGAAGTCATTCCTTCCTAACCTCCTTACCGAACTCTCTTCCACGAACACCCCCTGAACCTTAGTGGGCCCTAAGCCCCATCCTCCAACCTCCTTTTATTCTTCAGCCTCTACCCTAGTCATGTCTGTGGTCGTGTTCTTACTGGTTTTGGGTTTTTTTCCTATTATTTAAAAAATCTGTGGTATAATATACAGAACGTGACATTTACCTTCTTAGCCACTTTTAAGTGCAGAGCGCAGTAGCACATTCACACTGTCAGGCATCCATCACTACCCATCCATCTCCAGAACTTTTTCCATCCTCCAAAACTCAAATTCCATATCCCTTAAGCACAAACTCCCCACCCCTCTCTCCTAGTTCCTGGCAAACACCATTTTGCTTTTGGTCTCTATAAATTTGACATTCTAGGTCCCTCACGTAAGAGGAATCACACATGTGTCTTTTGTGTTTAGCTTATTTCATTAAGCATGCCTTCAAAGTCCATCATTGTTGTAACATGTATCAAAATTTCCTTCCATTTTAAGGCTAAACAATAATCCATTGTATGCGTATTACCGCATTTTGTTTATCTATTCATCTGTCAATGAACATTTGGATTGTTTCCACCTTTTAGATATTGTGAATAATGCTGCCATAAACACTGGCGTACAAATATCTGTCCAAGTCCCTGCTTTCAATTTTTTTTGGCGATACATCCAGAAATGGAATTGCTGGACCATGTGGTCATGTTTAATTTTTTGAGGAAATGCCTGCGATACTATTTTCCACAGTGTCTGCACCTTTTTACATTCCCATGAATAATGCACAAGGGTTCTAATTTGTTTGTTTAAAGAAATGTGCTTCATGGCCTTTGGTGAGTCACAATTTCTCTGGGCCTCAGTTTCCTTATCTATAAAATGGGGGGATTGGAATAGACAAGAGACAATCTCTAAGGTTTCTTCTAGCAGTAAAAACTATATTGGTCTAATTAAATCAAGTTGCAATTAAAACCAGAAAGCTGTCTGTATGGTTTATAAGCGTGACTTGATACCTTAAACCCTTTCCCTGACACAATAAACAAAGAAATCATTTTTCAAAGGATGGAATCTAAAAACCATTTCATGCACCCAACTTTCATTAATGACCTTAGTGGCCACCTCCTGAGCACCTGCTCTATGCAGAACACTGTTCCAAGCACACACTATCTCATACCCTAGTTGTACAGATGAGGAAACTGAGGCATGGCAAAATTAAACTATTTGCCCAAGGTAACACGATTTGTCCCTGGACTGCCCTGCTGTGGAAGCAGGTTCTTCACCACCACAGGCAGATGAAGCCTTTCCTCCTTGGTGTCTCTCCTTAAGTCTTGAGTGCTCTTAACTGTTTTCTTGCTTTTCCTTGATCACACTTCCATTTAAATGTCTCAGCCCTCTGCAGAGAAGAGCTGCATTTCCTCAGCTGTGGCATTTAAGCTTTTTATTTTTAGGCATAGAGGCTGAAATGCACAAAACTGTCCCAGAAATCCTCTGGGTGAATGTTTTTTAGTAATTTATTGGATAACCTTTTCAAGTGTTTCTCAGAAAATCACTTTTAAGGAATGCTCCTTGAAGGAAGAAGAAATAGAATGCTAAAGGTATTCTGGACAGTAATCTTATGACGTGGGTTTTAGTATCTTGAGTTTGTAACTAAGGATACCAGGATTCAGAGAGGTGCAGTAACTTCCAAGGTCACTGAGCCAAAATATAGTAGAGCTAGGAGGTAAGCCTGTCATTGAGGAAAGCCCATGCCCCTTCCTACAGGGAGATATCCCACAGAGAACACAGAATGCCACTTAGGAAAATCAGTGCAAGGTCAATGACACATCATGACCTCAGGTTCTGTCTCTACTCAGCTGAGCAACTGGTATCTGAAAGAAAACTAAAAGGAAGTGAAGAGGTTCGCAGTTTCCCAAAAAGCGAAACTGCAAGGTGACGAACAAGTCAGTTTCCGATGAAGATGAGGTTCACTTTAGGCTCGGTTTTCTCTTAGAACAAAGACTGTGGAGGGAGAGTATTTCTGGATAACATATATTCGCATTACCAAAAATTTTTTTATATACATCAAAGATATATTTTAAAGCAATTGGATTTATCTGGTTAAGAAGAAGTCATCTTTATAGTTCCATGTCGATCTTAATCTTGGCTTAGTACTGATTCTAGGTTTTATAGGGGCTGGGTGAAGGAGCTAAGATCTAGGTCCCAGATTTAGCTGGAAACAACTCTCTCAAGAGGATTCTGAAATAGTAGAACATAGTTAAGGATTTCTGAAATTTTGAAGAAAAAATATTAAAAGCAGCAGATATGAGTGATGTCCAACTCAAATGACGAGGCCTCAAGATTTCCCCTGGATGCAGACAAGAGAGAGGAGATATTTTTATCAGAGAAACACTGAACTGGATTGTTAACCCTACACAGAGAACATGAAGTTTCCTAAGGCACAGACTGACTTCTTTCCAATGCTTCATGGTAGCAAGCATAATGACATTTATACACCAAGTCAACAACACACATTTCTTTGCAGTTTGGGTTTTTTTTTTATGTTTTTATTTATTTCTGAGAGAGAGAGACAGTGTGAGCAGGGAAGGGTCAGGGAGAGAGAGGGAGACACAGAATCTGAAACAGGCTCCAGGCTCTGATCTAGCTGTCAGCACAGAACCTGATGCAGGGCTCGAACCCACAAACTGTGAGATCATGCCCTGAGCCGAAGTTGGACACTCAACCGACTGAGCCACCCAGGCGCCCCTCTTTACAGTTTGAACTAATATTTTCATTTGAATCATAAACTCTGGGGTCTTTCTTTTACATACTAAAAATGCTAAATCAGGGGCACCTGGGTGGCTCAGTCGGTTGAGCATGTGACTCTCAATTTCACCTCAGGTCATGACCTCTTGGTTCAAGAGATAAGCCCTGCCTCAGGCTCTATGCTAATAGTGGGTGGAATCTGCTTGGGATTCTCTCTCTATCCCTTCCCTCCTCATGCATGCGCATGCTCTCTCTCTCAAAATAAATAAAACTTAAAAAATAATGCTAAATCAGCTACAGATATTGAACTCGATATGTGCACAATGAAAACCATTAATACAATGATGGTGTTTGTAGGCCACAGGGGTTTAGCATGCCTTAAGAGCCAGATTATGGACCACGTACTGGGAAAGTAATAATGCAAAGTAAGCCTGATTCTGTAGCATGATTATCTTGTGCTAAAGTAGCTTAGGTCATCAGAGTTAGCAGTAGCCAACCTAGGCGAGTACTGTTTCTTTCCAGAAGTTAAACTTTAGGGCATGAATCCACAGAGACCAGCCCTCTTTTGTATTTTGTTCATAAAACTGTAAAAGCCACATTCTTAGTTTCCTCAGTCTAAAACTTCTACTAACTCTACAACTCAGTTGTTCTTATAGAAGCAGGAGATATTTGGAGACGTTTGGTAGGATCCAAAGGGACTTCACTTTTATCTCTATAGGAAATGAGTGTTTTCCTCAATATCAGGTGGGTACTGACACCTATCCTGGAGAATCAAGTTACCAATTACAATGCACTTTGACGATATTTGCCTGAGAGGGATTTCTGTGATTATTTTCCTTTAAAAATAGTTGCATACAAAATGTTCTTGTAAAGGCACTGATTATATGACTGAAAATTAAAATTTTTATTTTAAAATTTTATTTTAAATAAATATTTAAATAAATATTTTAAAAATTAATGTTTCTTTTTGCAAGAGAGAGACAGAGACAGAGTGCAAGCAGGGGAGGGGCTGAGAGACAGAGAGAGAGAGAGACAGAGAGACAGAATCTGAAGCAGGCTCCAGGCTTTGAGCTGTCAGCACAGACCCTAACGTGGGGCTTGAGCTGTCAGCACAGACCCTAACGTGGGGCTTGAACTCACAAACTACGAGATCGTGACCTGAGCCAAAGTCTTTAGATGCTAAACTGACTGAGCCACGCAGGTGCCCCTGAAGATTTCTAAAGAGAGACAAGCCTCTCAACATGATAGCCAATATTTCCCAAATTTAGTTTTTTTGTCTCAAATCACTGAAAAGGATATAACTTAAGGAAAGTAATTCTTATCCCATAGAAATCATCCAACAGAGAGAAGAGAATGTTCTGATTTTCCCCTACTAGATGAACTGACCTTTTATTCATCTTTATTTCCCTATGCAGATAGTAGGTGACAATACATGATTTGCAAATTCAACTAATGTGGTTACAGGAATGATGCAGATTACATGTGCTTTTTTATTTTCAACATAAAAGCATCAAATCCATGTTTCTCCCTCACTTCAAAATAAGGCTTCCAACATAATACCTTAAATGCATGCAAAAAATACTTTTCATGATATGTTAACCTCACTGCACCTGAATCTGGGCCTGGCACCTCACTTATTATTCATAAGAATAATCTGGATGCAAAAGGAACATGCAGAAGTTTGGAAAACCTCTCCTGGCCTCACCCAGCACTAAGGGAAAGGGACTGCTCTTTGGGACACTGCAGACAGAAACAGTCAATATGTAAACAAACCAGCGACAGCGTTCACGTGACCCAACACCTTGGCATGTCCTGACTGTACAAAAGGAGCGCATCATTTCACCTACATTAAAGCCACAAGTGCTAGAAATACGTGATATGTGGGAAACAATGGTCTCAACTGCTTGCATTTGGCCCAGAAAGAACTACTGCATAACCGAGGAAAACGTTCTGAGAGAACTCTATTTCTTGGATTCTGCAACTTAAAACACAGATTGCAGTGAGCACCAGGAGCTTACTAATTAGCAGAAGGTACTGGGAAAACACAAGCAACACACACGGAACTGCTGGAGTGCAGTGGGCCAAAAGCTGGCTCGGTGAGCCGCACTTACGGACTTCAGGATCCCTGCGGCATCTTCGTGGAGCCAGGTAGGGTACACCACTTCATCATTCAGTATGGCTTCAAAGAGGTCATCTTCGTTCTCGGCCTCAAAGGGAGCGTGACCACACAGCATCTCGTAGAGCAGCACGCCCATCGCCCACCAATCTACCGCGGGCCCGTAGAGCATCTCCTGGAGTATCTGCACGAAGACAGCAGCGTGAGAGGTGCTTTGCAGGCCTGATTAACAAATGTGTCCTTTAAGCGTCCGGCTTCGACTCGGGCAGGTCATGATCTCACGGTTCACGGGTTCGAGCCCCACATCGGGCTCTGTGCTAACAGCTCAGAGCTCGGATCCTGCTTTGGATTCTGTGTGTGTGTGTGTCTCTCTCTCTCTCTCTCTCTCTGCTCCCCTCCCCCACTCACGCTCTGTCTCTCTCTCAAAATAAATAAATGCTAAAAAAATTCTTTTTAATGTGTCCTTAATGATTAGGGAAAATGTTGGATTAGGAAATATCAAAGTAAAAAAATTGCACGTTCCATTCTCTTTTTTAAAAATGTTTTTTAAATTTATTTCTGAGAGAGAAAGAGACAGACGACAGACCACGTGAGCAGGGGAGGGTCAGAGAGAGTGAGATACAGAATCTGAAGCAGGCTCCAGGCTCTGAGCTGTCAGCACAGAGCCCGACGCGGGCCTCGAACCCATGAACCGTGAGATCATGACCTAAGCTGAAGTCGGACGCTCAACCGACTGAGCCACCCAGGGGCCCCTGTTCCATTCTATCTGGAGAGCAGTCTGTTTTCTCTGTGTTTCCACTCAGAGGACTTCTCATCCAGGTGGATCCAACATTTACGGCCTGTTTCAGCCTAGGTGTGCAGATCCAGAACAGAAAGGGTTTGGCACTGTATCCCTGTAGAGGGAGGAAGATACTGGGCACACTCACTTGCATGGGGAAGACCGAGGAGGAACTTTACCTCTGCTAAATGGGGCTGGGATCAAAGCACTGAGTAGAGACGAGGAGGAAAATAAATAGCTGTGAGCAGAGCACACTTTGTCCTCATTCAGGGCTAATGCCTAAAGCAACTGCGAGGTTTATAAAAAAAAATTTTAATTGAAATTGTTATTTATAGGAACTCAGGGCATTTTCCACCATCATTCACCCACTGAGGCATAAGGGAGTGGCGGAGGCGTCAGCTTTCGACGTGTCCCCAGAGCCGCAGCCCGCAAAAGCGGCCGTGGCATTTCTGCTCAGGATCTCCAAAGCTGCACTCACCTCTGGAGCAATATAGTCGGGCGTGCCACAGAAAGTTGCGGTGGTGACTCCATTACAAATCCCCTCCTTGCACATCCCGAAGTCTGCCAGTTTGCAGTGACCCTCGTGGTCCAACAGGACATTGTCCAGTTTGAGGTCTCTGAAAGAAACAAAGAGCGGCATGCTGTATTGGGCAGCCGGGCTCCAGACCTGGACGGGCTGGCTCAAGGGGCGGGCTGGGGCATCAGACTGTACCAAGCAAGCTTTCTGCATACATTTCAAAGGGAACCAATGTCTGAGTTCTTTTGGAGAAAACTTTAGGTCAACTCTCAAAATCTGCCTCAGGGTTCCTAGATGATGGTCCCTAGAATAGGCTAACCACGTAAAAAGAACTAGGCATGATGGTGTGCCCTCGCCGGGGGCGTCTCACAGTGGCCACAGGACCGTCGTTCTGGAGCTTCACACCCATAGTGGGCTGTGTCGGGGCGCTCATGGCTCTATGTTCCTGTCCCTGCTCTGGGAATCAAGTTATGTTGGCCTGTGTGGCCTGAGGGAGAGACTGGTCTTTGTCCAGCCCAGGATCACCTTTCGGCTCAGAGGCAATCGGTGACGACAGAACTGGCGTGACCAGTTTCCAGGCTGTGCCCTGGGAGATGACACCTGACCACACAGGTCTTACAGAGAACGATCCCTGGAGATACCCAGGAATGAAAACGAAAGTCCTGTTTTCTAGGAATCCCCGATAAATGAGGGTAAAGCAGAAGAGTTTTCCTGCCACAGATCAGTGGGAATGCAGACCAGACCTTCTCTCTGCTCGTGTGCTCCTGGCAGCAACCTCCCTGGGTGTAGGGTGTGTGAAAGCACAGGTGTGCTGGGCACCTGAGTGCCCACTTCATTAAAGGAAGCCTTTTCTGCCTCTAAACCAGATCTGGCCTCGGCCCTAGTCTCCATGCAAAATCCTACTTTCCAAGAAGCAACTGTTTTCAGTAGGCTGCAATCTGTGGGGATAGTTTCCTTCCCCACAGCCACCACACTATATAAGCAAGACGTAATTTTTAAAAAATGTTTTGATGTCTTTTTTTAAAATTTTTTTTTATGTTTTATTTATTTCTAGGAGAGAGAGAGTGAGACAGTGTGAGCAGGGGAGGGTCAGAGAGAGAGGGAGTCACAGACTCTGAAACAGGCTCCAGGCTCTGAGCTGGCAGTGAGCACAGAGCCCAACGCGGGGCTCGAACCCACGAACCGCGAGATCATGACCTAAGCGAAAGTCGGACGCTTAACGGACTAAGCCACCCAGGCACCCCTGTTTTGATGTTTTAAAAGGTTTATTTATTAAAAAATTTTTAATGTTCATTTATTTTTGAGAGATAGAGACAGAGTGTGAATGGGGGAGGGGCAGAGAGAGAGGGAGACACAGAATCCAAAGCAGGCTCTAGGCTCTGAGCTGTCAGCACAGAGCCTGATGTGGGTTTGAACCCTCGACCGTGAGATCATGACGCGAGCCAAAGTGGGACATTTAAGTGACCGAGGCACCCAGGCGCCCCAAGCAAGACGTATTTGAAGGTGGAATCATGAGGCACAGAGCGGTAGGTGGGATGACTGTGGTCCTGAACACATGATCTTTCTCAGCCATTCTTCCAGGAGTGGTTTCAGATTCTAGGCCCTATCAGGGCCTCTCAGACAGATGGCACACATCAGAAGTGGCCAAGGTCAGGGGCACCTGGGTGGCTCCGTCAGTTAAGTGTTTGACTTCACTCAGGTCATCCTCTCACAGGTTTTTGGTTCATGCCCCACGTCTGTCTCTGTGCTGATGGCGCAGAGTCTGAAGCCTGCTTCAGATTCTGTCTCTCTCTCTCTCTCTGCCCCTCCCCCACTCATGCACTGTCTCTCTCTCTCTCTCTCTCAAAAATAGGTAAAAACATTTTTAGAAATTAAAAAAAAAAAANTTTTTGGTTCATGCCCCACGTCTGTCTCTGTGCTGATGGCGCAGAGTCTGAAGCCTGCTTCAGATTCTGTCTCTCTCTCTCTCTCTGCCCCTCCCCCACTCATGCACTGTCTCTCTCTCTCTCTCTCTCTCTCAAAAATAGATAAAAACATTTTTAGAAATTAAAAAAAAAAAACAAAAACAAGAAGCGGCCAAGGTTAGAGATTACAGTCAGACGCCCTGGGGGAGAGCACGCCCATGGGGGATCTGAGCCTGGAGGCGGTCTCTTTCAGCACCATGTCTAGCTTAGTTGTCAAGGCCCGTGTGGACCTGCACCCGGAGCATGTTCTCTCACTACCAAACAAGGTTACTGGGTTTCTGAATTCTCCTGAAGCTGTTATGCCTGCTAGGGACTCATAAAGGATTTTGTTTGGTAACAAAAACAAGTGCTAACAGAAACCCACAACGGTCTGAAGAACTGACCTGTGATTGCTCAAGAGAGCTTGTAACTAACATCCCAGGTAAGAGGTTTAATTGCTTATTACTCAGTCGCTGTCATGGGCAGCAGGAATTGTTCAGGGAGAGACAAGTGCTTGCAATCGGTTCTGTAAGCCGCCCATCGCAATGCCCTCTGCACACAGAAGTCCTGGAACACAGCCTCACTGCTCAGAAGACAGAAGTAGGCAGTACAGGGGATGTGCCTCATTCCAGCCATAGGGTGCCTGAGGCCACAGCGGCAGGTTATACTTCAATCCGGACTTTTCAGTCTAATTTTAGGCTTTCTGTAGACCTGTATAAGCCCTGAGGGAAATGCCATTGCTTGCTTTACACCAGGTGCTACCTAATAGACAAAACTCCCAAATTGGGATTCCAAGGGGGTTCAGTTAAGAGCATAAATATAATCCGAGGCTATGAGTCCTGCCCTCAGCCTAAATATCTCATGACTTCTCTAGAAGTTCTGTCCTGATATCCCCAGATAGTCAACTCTGCTCCCAGAGTGCCCAGTTAGTTCATGCCTCTAAAACGGCATGCCCTGCACTTATTCCAGAAGGTCTTGTCTGTGCACCTTCACCCCCTTAGCTGGAGCTAAGCCTTCCTCCTCCCTAGCTCCCGCTTGCTCGCTTGCTCGTTGCAGAAGGTGTTGACAAAAGACACAAACAGAAGCATTTCAAAGAGACAGCAGGGAGCTTCCCTACCCAACTCAAAGCCTGTCTTATATTTAGGGGGAGAAAAGAAGCTTCATAAATCTCACTGGGATTCTTGTTTCAAGGTAATTAAACTTATAAAAACTGATGTGCTTTACCCCTTAGAGACAGATTCCAGAGGGAAAAGAAGAATCCTGAAATGTAAGTTCAAATTCTTTTCTTCGGTGAAGCTGGAGAAGGGAAACTACTTTAGGAAAGGCAATTATAAAGTAGAGAGGACCCAATCATAATACTTTTCCATGGCTTACAGCCAGGTAACAGAGTAAAACATTGACAGGGTTAGTCAAACAGATTCAAAAGTTATAGAGCCATTCATGGCCATGGTCTGCTTCCACTTTAAGGGTAATCATGATCTTCAGTTAAAAACAAAATGGGGCACCTGGGTGGCACAGTCAGTTAAGCGTCTGACTCTTGATTTCAACTCAGGTCATGACCTTACAGTTCATGAGCTCGAGTCCCCCCATGTTGGGCTCTATGCTGGCAGTGTGGAGCCTGTTTGGGATTCTCTCTCTCCCTTTCTCTGCCCCTCCCTCGCTCATGCTATTTCTCCCTCAAAATAAATAAAACTTAGAAAAGATGGTAAAAAAAAGAAAAAGAAAAGGAAAAAGAGAAAGAAAAAAAGTCCTCCTATGACTTCTGACATTGAAATATGCAAAGGTCAGTTTTTGCCTTTGGAGTTCCTCAGCCTCCGACGCCAACATGTAACTCAACAGCTAAACTTAACAAGGCTACACAATGAAGACTACAAGTTCATACAGGGCAGAGGCTCAGATCCCAAAGTGCCGAATACACAATTACGGGCTCACCCTTCATTAGGTCATTGAGCACTGGTATTTAATAGCTGTAACTTTTGTCACACAAGCATAGAAAGGTAGAAAGAGTTACTTTATGTATTGTTGTTGCTGCATAATCAGTTACTTCAAAATGCCCACAGTGGTTTCAGAGAAGCATCCCAAGTAGTTGAGGACAAAGGAAATTCAGAAATTGTATTTATTTTGTTTCCACCATGAGCTATTCTGAGAGTCATAAAACAGAATGACATGAGTCTTTCTGCTTAGATCACTGGAATCAGTGACTCTTCCAAAAGAAATAAAGGAAGGTGAGTTGTGAGCTGGCTCCTTGAACAAGAATGACTCTAAGAGGCTATTCAGTAACTATTTTTAATCTATTTAAAAACATTTTTATCATGGAAAATTTCAAATCTATACAAAAGTACAGAGAATAATCTAACCACTCCTATAGTGATCACAGAGCATAAGCACTATCAATGCATGTCCCATCTTGTTTTGTGTATGTATTTAGTCCCTTCCTGATCCATCTTTTTTCAGATTTTGAAGCAAATCCAAGACATAAAACCATCTGATCTGTAAATATTTCAAAGTCTTAATCTAAAATATAATTCTTTAATAAAATACAACATTGATATTGGTTATTATACAATAAACAGTCAATATACTATTCAAAGTATAGGGCTTTTTGTCTGCTCATTTGAGTTATGTGTGTGTGTGTGTGTGTCCACAGAACCTGAAAAAAGCTTCTGGAGATCACAATAATAATATGATAGTAGCTAGCATACATTGAATGTTCACTGGGTGCTAAGTGCTTTAGCCACATTATCTTATTTTAATCCTGAAAACAACCTTGTGAACGAGGATCTCAGCAACATTATTTAGCTACCCAGGGGGGTAAATCCAGGATTCTTAGTTCTGCTCACCTCCCTCCAAAGCATGGGCTCATCACTCACTATAGCAGACAGTCTTTTATATACTGGTATTGCATTGCTGGCTAATCCTCCTAGTAGATTATTTCCTGAGAGGAGTTCCCCAATTGAAATAAGAACCATGTGAGAATCAATAAGTATCCCAAAAATGAATTATGGCAAAGGGACATTTTTGTGCGCATCACTATGAAATGCATAATCAAAATTTTGCAAAAAAATTTTTTTGCTTTGGTTTTTAGTTTGTGCATGGAGAAAGAGTTCAATGAATCTTTTCCAATCCTTGAATGTGCAGGAATAGGGAAGTACACAGCAAATGTGTCTCTAGTGGTCAAATATTCTGAAGACCATTCGCTGCTCTTTTCTAAGAAAGAGAAGTTGGTATGTGGGTAAGGTTAAAGACGTGGCTAAAAATCATAAATTTAATATTATGATCATAATTTCACAACAAAACCATTTAGGGCTGGCTTGTATTTTGAAAGTTTGGGTTATATAAACTTGCAATTTTTTTTCAAGGCAAGACTGACTATGTTAAATTGGCAAAAGAATGTTGAAAAGTCACTGAAACAGCAAAAGCCAAAAATCTGATTGTATCATCAGTTAGATAGGAGTGCCATTCATGTATTACCTAACACAAGATGTTTAGCCATTCACCCACCCAACAAATCTTAGAGTACCATCTATGAATCAGACAATATGCAAGGGGCTCGGAATCCTGAATGAGACAGGAGACGGCAGCAGCCTAACAAGGCAAGGGTCAGTAAAAGTTCCAGTCTTTAGCCCAAGAAGAAAGAGACACCATTGAAAGGTCACACACAGAGATGGATAGCAGTAACTTGTGACTGTAGAACGAGCCTCTCGCTACAATGTGGACAACAGATCAGAGAGGGATGAGAGAACATGAAGAAATGAGCTGGGGAGCAACTGAAGTCTTCAGAAAAGATGGTGGCCCGGAGCAGGGTGTGGCAGTAAGGTAAAGGAAACTAGATAGACTGAGAACTATTAGGGGGTAAAAGTAATGGGACTCAGTAATGGAAGAATATAGACAGTAAAAGGGAGGAAGGTGTGAGCATGTTCTGGTTCACAGAATTTATTTTGGACACATTGAGCTATTTTTTAGACTTCCAAGTGGAGACATTCAAAGGCAGCTGAATATACATGGCTAGAACTCAGAGGAAAGGCTGGGCCGGAGATATAAATTTGAGAGTCATTAGCTGGGTGTGCATGAGTTCACCTGGGGAGAGGGAATGGAATGGGAAGAAGGTGGCTTGGGAACGGAGCCCCGCGGAGAGTATCCTGAGGATAAGAATCTTTTTCACATTGGAACCACGCATATTCTGCTCATAATCTGTCAGCCAGCGGGGGTAGCATAGTTGAATACCCAGGGAAGCAAGGACCCCTCTTTTGCCTCTTACGTGGGGCATCCCCAGTCTTGTCAAGGTTTAAAAGGGTTTGAAAATATTAACCTTTTACATTCAAAATCATCTAATGGGTTCTAAGTTTAACCCACAACCTCTGCTATACAACGTGGTGCTTTTGTGAGCATAAACTTAAGTGTCTTATTTTAGGAAAACGTTCATTGCTGCATCTTGCAGGACAATAAAAATTTGGAAATAGGCCAAATTATTAATAGGAGAATGGCTAAACAACTTATGGTATTTACATGACAGAATATTATGGAAACTGATAAAATTTTACGACAGAAGTTTTATCTTTGAAAATTACTTCTTTTATGATTATAAAATTATTTTTATCATATAAAATTTAATCATTCCTGAAAAAATATGGGGAAAATAATGACGGGCTCACAGTCTTCAAATCTTGTCTTCTCAATTCTACTCTAATATATATTATGAGAAACTTGCTTTTCTTACCTAACAAAGATTTTGGACATATTTCTGTATAGATCTGCCTCACTCTCTGTAATGGTTATCTAAAATTTCATTAGAAAGGTGTATCATAATTTAAGTAGTCCCCTCTCCATGAACATTTAGATGGTTTTTAATTTTTTGCAACTTCAAACCGTAATGAACATTATCTGCATACTTGTAGGAGGGTTCACTTGGGTTTTCTTAAGAAATAAAAATGTGTCAAAGGATATAAATGCTTAAAATTAAAACAGATGTTGAACAACTGCTGGAAAAGTTTGCACCAATTTATACTCCCACTTCTTTCTCACTAAATCAGATTAAGCTTTTAAAAACATGTTTAATAACCATTTGCATTTCTTCTGTCTGTTGCCTTTTCACATTTTTTACCCATTTTAAAATCTGAATTATCTTTTTGATTATTATTTTTATTTTAGAAAGAGAGCGCACACAGAGTGGGGAGAAGGGCAGAGGAAGAGAGAATTTCAGGCTCGAGATTCTCGAGATTCACCACCAACGTGGTGCTTGAATCCCACAACCCTGGGATCATGACCTGAGCCAAAATCAAGAATTAGATGCTCAACCAATGGAGCCACCTAGGTGCCCCTGATTATTTTTATTTTTTTATTATTTTTTTAAAGAATTCTGAATTCCAGATTATAGCTCTTTTTTTAAAAAAAATTTTTTTTTACATTCATTTTTGAGAGACAGAGTGTGAGTGGAGGAGGGGCAGAGAGAGCAGGAGGCACAGAATCTGAAGCAGGCTCCAGGCTCCCAGCTGTCAACTCAGAGCCTGAAGCGGGGCTCGAACTCACTGACCATGAGATCATGACCTGAGCTGAAGTAGGTGCTGAATTGACTGAGCCACCCAGGTGACCCGCCCCTGATTATTTTTAGAAGCTCATTACATATTATATAGTGGTGATTTGTTACAACAGTTGCAAATGTTATTGTCCAATTTGTTTTTAAATTTTATTTATGGTAACTTTCCTATTTTTGTACAGTTAAATTTCTCAATTGTTCCTCTATGGCTGCTGCATTTCATGACTTATTTACAGGCTGATACAATCCCAAGCGGAAAGGCAGGATACAAAGATTGTATTTTCAATATTCTCTTAATTATAGTTGTTAGGAGGATAGAAGGAATGAAGCAACAGGAGGGAAGACAGAGAGATGGGAAAAGATAAGAGAGAAGGCTAAAAGTCTATTTCTGGGTGATATGTTTATAAATAATTTTTCCTTTCTTTGTGCCAGCTTTCTTATGGGAATTATGTATCATTCTGATAACCAGGAAGAAGTCATTAAAATATATGTTTACATGTTTTAGCTTTAATTCTTTTCTTTGGTTTCTGTACCATTTATGGCTATAATTCCCATAGAAGATACGTAGGGAACATAAACCACTGATAGAAATGGAAAGGGTTTCTTTTGGAATGCAGGCTGCAAGGGCATGTTGGAAAAAAACAACAACAAAACTCAACTTACACACTTACGAAACCTGAAGGAACTGTGAGATCATGACCTGAGCCGAAGTTGGAAGCTCAACTGACTGAGTCATCCAGGCATGCCCTGCAACATTCCTAATTATTAAATGAAGTCCCTATACCATTTCTCCTCATGAAGTGCCATTTTATCTGGTTTTCTGAGGCTGATCTATCAGAACAAATTAAGAACAAATATGTAGGAGCACCTGGGTGGCTCAGTCAGTTAAGCATCCATCCCGCTCCTGATTTGGGCTCAAGTCATGATTTCACATTTCAGGAGATTGAGGTCCATGTAGGGCTCTGTGCTAACAGCCCAGGACCTGCTTGGAATTCTCTCTTTCCTTTTCCCCAGCTTGCATGTGTGCTCTCTCTCTCAAAATAAATAAACTAAAAAAAAAAAAAAAAAAAAAAAAAAAAAAAAAAAAAAAGATAAACAAATATGTGAAACATGAACATTCATTATAAGGCCTAACGTGAAATAACTCATTTTCTAATGAATACAGAAAGTCAATAAAACAATTCCCAACCCAAAAAGTATTACCAACTCTCCTCTGAGGCTCCTCCTACCCTTTCATATTTCTCTGAACAGCTACTTGAGGTAGGACATGATCATAAAGATGACCCCGTGCAAGTCTGGCTATTACATGCCCTTTAAAACAGGGCCAGGGACTCACAAACTAATCCCCCCAGGCCAGGTGTTAGTCTCCATCCAGTTCTGGGGCTGGATGCACTTGATATGCAGGCAATATGTTTCCACCTTCACCACTGTATATATACAAAACCAATTTAACTTGAGCAAAGGGACTGAGAGATTTCCCCTTGCCTTGTCTCATGGTTGGAAAACATGTATAAAGAAAACACTCATTGCCTCTTTGGACAAATGAAAGAGGCAATGAGTTTGATTAACGGCTACAGTGTGCAGATCATACTTCTCCCTGGAGACCATCAAATAAATGAGCCATCATGCTGACAGTTGAGCCTTCTCTCTAAATGTTTTTATTCTGAACACTGCCCCTGCCCCCACTCCCAAGAGGGTTGAAATTCCCTAGCTGAAGTGGCCCAAGTTTATTTAGTAGTTCCTTACAGTACTTTTATTTTATAGTTGCCAAGAAAACCTCTCTCACTGACTCTCCTTGCCAAAATGCTTCCTGCGTGATACCTGGCTGTGTATAGCCTGCACACAGTTGCCCTCCACGAGGGGAAGCAGGGAGGAAAAATAGAGGGCTTCAGATAAAGACACCAAGGGGGTGATAGACCCTTGGTGGCTAGGGTCTCTTGACAGAAAAGATGCTGGGGCACAAGAGACACCTACAGTTGATAGGCTAGAGGGGATATGGTGATCAACACACTGAATTCTGCTCAGCTTCTCAGGCCTCCCCAGGGCAGAGATGGGTGCAGCTGACCCATGGAAAATTACCTTCCAGGGCAGCTTCACTTCCCAGCCATAGACATGCAACAAAGAAATGGATCAGAGAGTCACGGGGATTCCAAGAGCCTACAAACTAGGGACAAGATAGATGTGGAGGAGCCCTCTGCTTGCAAAGAGGATATGTTAAGGAAGATTAAGGAAGGGATGATTTTGAATGAGGAGGAATCAGAACATGGTTGCCTCTTCACCAAGGTGATCTTAATGCTAATCGGGGCAACTGTGGAATGGGGATGGGCAGGGGCAGATGGATCCTACCAGGTTTATGGTGGACACGTGGCACCAATACCAACAAACAGGCTGAGAGAATGAAACCCTGTTAAACGTTAGCACTCACGCAGGGAGTGCTAGGGAAGTGTTAGCCATTGCTGTCACCACTACTGTTGTAAGTGGATAAATGCTGTGGCTGTCACCCTTGAAAGACCAGCCAGACAACTGAGGTATCAATGCAAATACATACTAGTAAGAGAAGGGACAAGGTGACATCTTGTCCTGTCTAGCTGTGGCTGGTTCCCTCTAAGAAAACCCAGGGCTCTTCTGACTTGGGGGTACTAGATTCTGCCAGCGGTGAGGCCCATTCCCTGAAGACATTTTGCTGAGGGAAAATAGCAGCCTGTGAGTGGGGATGGGGATACGGCAGGGTGGGGGGCAGGTGGGGTGATGAGGAATGCTTTACAACAGGAAGGAGCCCAGTTTATAGCACCGACCTCAGGAAGGGATATTCAGGTTGCTTTTGGCAACTGGCTAAACACAAACCTTTTCCAGCGTTAGTAATGCCTTACGCAATATCAAAGGGGAGGGGAAACAGACTTCTGACCTCAACCAGAACTTTTGGCCACATCAGCAGGTCTCATTCAGTTACCTGCTCTCTCCATCAGAGATTAAACCTGAGCCATTTAAACGGAAGTCTCAAAAGCCCAAGAGGGCACCTACAGTTTCAAAACCACTCCCAGGCCCTTGGAATTAAACATTTTAGTTCTGAGATATAGTTGGTATCACTTTGTTCCCCGTGTTTTGCATAAAGCCGTGTTTTCTCCAAAGCGATTACAGCCTCCAAGGGTAGGCCTGGAATATTTCTTAAGTTATTCCCAGCGTACTGATCACAGGCTAAACATATGACAGAACACACATCTCAGTCCCTTCCCAGGGATTTACGGATCTCTTCCTAATGCTGCGCATATCACAGCAAAATGTGCAGAAGACATCAAATTTCCCCCTAAGAAATTTCCTTTTGAAGAACTCGCTGCTACTTCCTGAGCCCCCACCCATGCTGTCTCCAGCACTTTGTCTTGCAACCAGGTTGCCCAAGACATTCATTTTGTTGAGTAATCCATTTGAGTAAATGCACAGACACCATCCAAAGACTATTTCCATTTTTATGTAGTGGTATCCTTAATAAAAGTAATCTCTGAAATGCATAAGTCATTGTAACTTCCCAAGATCTGAAAGGTAAACAATCATGAATCAGGGAGAAAATTACTTTTCGGTCCTGTATGTCTTATTTTTAGTTTAGAAAACATCATCAAACTGGTGAGCAAAAGGAACTGATGAAGAGACCTTTTGAGAGACTAACCTTCCTCTTGCCTAAATGTTGGACAAATGTTGATCCAATAAATAATGGTTACTTTAGTTTGGTCAATTTCTCAGCACCTCAGTTCCTCTGTTAAAACATCAGGGTGCCTGGGTGGCTCAGCTGGTTAAGCGTCTGACTTCAGCTCAGGTCATGATCTCACAGTTTGTGAGTTTGAGCCCTGCATTGGGCTCTGTGCTGACAGCTCAGAGCCTGGAGCCTGCTTTGGATTCTGTGTCCCCCTCTCTCTCTGCCCCTTCCCAGCTCACACTCTGTCTCAAAAATTAACATTAAAAAAAAACCCCAAAACCCATTAAGGTGGCAAGGTGATAGACTTTAATCTAGTCACTAACCCTGGATTTCACTCCACAGGTGACCTGTGTGGCAGTGCTATGTGCCCATATGTACATTATGGAGGCAATTAAAGATCTTTTGCAAATATAAGGTTTCACATATTGTTAACAGTGGGGTATATTCTACATTTCCTAGAGAACTGGAGTCCATGCAGATGAGCTTATGTGGTAACAAACCCGGAGTGATCCGTTCTGGGACACAGCAAATTCAGGCTAGTAGCCAAGCATGGAGTCTTCACGCACATGGATAGAGGCCAAGGACAAAGTCTCAACTGTGCTCTCAGGGAGCACTAGAGCTCCCATATGCTTCCCTCACTCTGCTTCCTTCCCTAACTCCCACATGATGGTGGAGAGGTTATTCAATCAACCTCTGTCTGTCTAACTCCAAAAGGCATACAGTGTAAGGTTAAGGGTACAGATTTTGGAGCCAGGCTGCCTGGCCTTAAGTCTTGGCCCTGCTATTTACTGGCTGTGTGATCTTGGGCAAGTTACTTAACCATTCTATATTTGGTCCCCCTCATGAAATGCAGATAACAACAGTTCCTGACTCATGAGAATGAAGCTATTTAATGTGAATGTTTTAGCACAGTGCCTAAATGTAATGTATAGAAGCCTGAACTATTATTTCCTCATCAGCAAAAAAGAGAACACATATGTGGCCTATTCCTTAAGATTTATAAGAAATAAAACTGATGGAGAGTGTACACCAACTTTGAAAATACTAAATAATATTGGAAGCTTAGGAGTTTGGGGTAGGTGGGCTTATTATAATTGACACATCTGGCTTATAAACTGCTCTGTGGGTGACAGAGCAAGGAGCCAGAGAACTTTCTCATATAGTGCCATGGCCCGGCACTAGCAACGAGCAAAATGTCTCAAGAACTGGTTAGGCTCCATCAGCCACAATACCCTTGTCTACTTTATCCATCTTTGCTGAGGCCAACTTCTGAAGCATTAAGATATAGAAATTAATCATTCATCTATAGACGGGTACTTGGGTTGTTTTGCATATCTTGGCTACTGTTAATAATGCTGCAATAGACATAGGGGTGCGTGTATCTTTTTGAGTTAGTGTTTTCATTTTATTTGGGTAAATAGTGAAATTACTGGATCATATGGTAAGTTTTTGAGGAATTTAAGAAACAAAACAAAGGAAAAAAGAGACAAACAAAAAAACCAGACTCTTAAATATAGATAACAAATTGGTGATTGCCAGAGGGGAAGTGGGTGGGGGCATGGGTGAAATAGATAAATGGGATTAAGAGTACACTTATCTTGATGAGCAGTGAGAAGTTAATAGAATTGTAAAATATATTGTGCACCTGACATTAAATATAAACTGTATGTTAATTATACTTGAATTAAAAATAAAAAGAGGAAAATTTTTGAATTAAATTAAATTGAATTAAAAATAAAAAGAGGAAAAAAGGGAATAAAGATCTCAGTTCACTATCAGCAGCCCTGTTCAGTGCAATGAGAAAAGGCTGATTCAAGTTGAGGTTCATTTTTTTTAATGTTTTTTTTATTTATTTCTGAGAGAGAGAGAGAGAGAGTGAAAGAGAGAGAGAAAGAGACAGCGTAAGCAGGGGAGGTTCAGAGAGAGAAGGAGATACAGAATCTGAAACAGGCTCCAGGCTCTGAGCTAGCTGTCAGCACAGAGCCCGACCTGAGGCTCGAACCCACAAACCATGAGAACATGACCTAAGCCGAGGTCAGTTGCTTAACCGACTGAACCACCCAAGCACTCCTCAAGTTGAAGTTCATTCCGTTCCATCCCAATCTGTCAAATGCATGAATGACCCATTCTTCTAAACAGAATAAGCTGAAAGAGGAACTGCAATTCTCTAGAAATAAAATACAGAATTCCCGAGAAGTGACATATCTGTACCTCCTAATGCAGTCAAATAAAACTCAAGTGGTGCAGCCTGTCTTTGTTTTCTACCCTCTCCCTGCCTAATGATTTAGGACATAACCCCAATAGTGGATACTGGTCTCATACATTCAGTGATGTGATAAAACCCAGATTCTGCAAGGCTACTCTTGGGAGAAGTCATTTCCAATTTTCACCATTACAAACAATGCTGTGATAAGTGAAGGTATCTTTTTTGACATGTCCACACCTATTGATATTTTTTATCATGTGTATTCACAAATGAACAGTCAACTCCAGGTACCTTGCTCACATTTAAGAATCTCTGCCAAGGCCACTGCACTGGTGTTTACCTTCCTTTACCACCAGAAGCCAACAAAGATTATGGGTATTCAAAGGAGCAGGCAGGCAGAGAACACAAATTCCAAAAGCCTGGAATTACTGTTACTGTTATTTTAGGTTATTTAGGTTACTGTTATTTTAGAAATGTGATCTCCATGAGGAGAGGTGCTTCATGGTTTTCATTTTTCTGTCGTTACATTTTTGAATTCCCTTTGGTGCTTAACAGTGCTTTGCACATAGCAGGCCCCTAATAAATGGCTCATCTGAACGGCAAGCCTCCTCTCTGCCACCTAGCATTGGTTTTGTTCTGAGACCCCAGTGAGGCTGGATTCAAGAGGATGTGGGGGATGATTAGGAAACTGGGTGGATTCGGGTTTGTGCTGGGCGTCTGGCACTGATCCAGGACCTCTGAAGCCAACATAGAGCTGCTGGCGTCCTATCTCAGGGATGACCTAGGAGGACTGGGTCAGCACCCCAGGAAACTCTATGGCTCTCAACACACTCTCAAGTCTTCCCTACTCCAGGCATTACTCCTTCTAGACAAAGCCTGAGATGCCAAGAGATACCAGAAATGAAAATGTGCCCTGCTTGGTGGCTACCTCTTCATGTTTGGCTTACAGATGAGAGCAACCTTCGTTTCTATAAAAGAAGGATATTAAAAATTCCGACTGCCTAAACAGGATTTACATGAATTTAACTGGCTACTATAGGACATAGAGAACCTGGCAGTGGCTTCTGTCATTGAGACAAGGACTGTGAACAGAGAGCACAGGAGGTCAGGCAGGCTGGCTGACTGCAGCTGGGTAGTGGGGGTGGAGATATGTGGGGTGTCAGCAAGCTAGTGTCTCGGTGCACCTGGAACCTTCTGATGGACACACATCCTTCCCACTCTACAGAGGTGTCATGGGGAGTCAAGAGGGATAGGCTGGAATGCTGGTATTGCCCGGTACATTGTCCAGTCAGTTAGTCAAGGGGCAAGAAACCTTTCTGAGCCAGAAAACAGAACTTCTAGACTCAGCTCTGTCACCTTGCTGGGCCTCAGTTTCTTCATCTGTAAATGACAGTATGGTGCTGGATGACATCCCTTTCCCACTTCTCCGTCGGACAGTCGATCACTAAGAACTGACAATTATGCCTCCTGATTGTATTCAGAACCAGACACCTTCTCTCCACGACACTTCATGGCCTCCATCCAGCCCCATCATTTCCCACCTGCATCGCTGCATCTCCTAACTGGTCTCACTATCTGCACCCTCCTCCCCTCTTCATGTTGGGCCAGTTGCTTTTTTGAAATTCGTTTCTTGAATGTTTGGCTCTTTAGGAGGCCCTGCCCAACTGCAGCGGCCATAATGCTCCGCTGTGGGGTCTCTGTGGGCCCTGCCGCCTTACTGTCTCCTCCAGCGCTCCCCTCTCTGCTTCACCTCCCCATGTACTCACTTGAGGGGACCTCTCCGTCCCCACGTCCATGCTGTTGTGCCCTCAGACTGGCACTCACTCATAAACTGCTACTGGCCCGCAGTGAAGTAGAAAATGGTTGAATCACAATGAATAAATGAAGGAAGGAGAAAAATTAAGAGTAAGCACTTAAAAACTTTCATAACTACTTGACAGCAATTTTACGCCTGTTGAATCTAATAATAAAAATCTGGGTTCCTATTTTAAGTCTTTTTAAAATTTTATTTTTCTAGTAATTTACTTTTATTACATTTTATAAAAATATCAGTCCTAAATGGATTGAAATGGGAAAAAATCCCCACTAGTTTCCCACCACAGACAGTATGGGGAGCTCTGGCCTGCACCTTTCTACCTTCCTCTCTCCTGGGGAGATGACTTCATCCTCGCTGAAGGTGCTCTGTCTCAGGAGTCTTCTGCATCCCTTCCTAGACAAGCTCGGTGCCCCTCCTCCCTGCCCCAGTGGTGTTTGGTGCACACGTCTAATTATAGCATTTATTGCACCGACTGTAATTGTTGGTTTCCCTGCAGGTCCTGCCCATGCTTATTTCTGCTAACCTCAGAACAAGGTGCCTGGCCCAGGGCTGAGTGAGCAATTAAGTGTTGACTGAAATGAACAAGCCTCAAGTTTCTTATCCTAGACTCTGGTTGCCTTTCCTTTACCCATATTTTCCTTGTGTGTAAAATCCTTCCAGCCTGTGTTCTCTCCCTCCGATGCCTACTCGGGGTTCTGTACATTATGGAAGCTGAGGAAATGAGGAGGAAATGAGAAGAACTGCTTTTTGCATCTAGGGGGTGAATTTCTGATGCCACCCATCTGGGTGCACTGTCCCCTCTCTAGCTCTCAGTTTGATTCTAGAGGTTAATATAAGGAAGCTGGGCTTGTAGCTACAACAGCTGGTGACTAATGTGTGTGCCTGGTGATTAAGCATCCTTACAACAGCGCAGTATTATAACCAGACAAGACAAATCACCCCTGTACATCTTGCATAAAATTAAAAGGTCAGTCCAGGAAGAGAAGCAATAATGAGATTCCTGAAGTCCTTCATCAAGTTGAAAAGCTCATTTGATTTTTTTTTAAGTTTAATGGAAAACTCCAAAACCAGAAGGGACGGAATATTACATACAAACTACTTCAAAGCTCAATTTAAGCTCAAACTGAAGAACATGAAGAACTGAAGAACATGATTCCCATCATATGGAACTAATTTCTTTTTGAAAGTTGATAAACCAAAAATTGTACTGGAAAGCAGCCGGTGCCCTGCGTTTTCCAGAGAAGGCAGTTTGGGAACACATTTCCTGAACCTCAGCCTCTTGCATTCTACTCCTGGATTTCCCCCACTGATACCACAGAAAAATGCTTTCCTCTCCTCTCCTCCCTGCTGCAGAGTCCTTCTTTTTTTCTTTTTTTTTTAAAAAAAGGGTAATGTGATCACCTGCCCATTTATAGGATATAGTGTATGAAATCATCCCAAGAGCTTTCTGAGGACCTTTGATGCATACAGTCAGGGAAACGAGGCTTGCTTATGGTTAATAAAAAACAAACAAACAAAAAACCCAAAACAAACAAACAAGCCCCAGAGACAGGATAAGTGATCTTTTTCCTATCAGAAAAGAAACTGTATTCCTCATTCAAATTAAGAAGCAGAGAATCAGCTGCTAAAGAAAATAATTAACAATTAGGGTCTGAAAAAAATGAGTTATTTTGAAAACAGAAAATTTTGACTGAGCTAGGTGATACACATACAATCGAGTTCCACCCGTCAGATAAGTTCCAGTTTTGTTCTGGGTTTTAGGACCATGCGAAACAAGGTTTTGTCTGCCTGGAGAGCCTGAATCCCATTGACACAGGAGTGAGCTTGGAATTTTTGATCAGGGTTGACAGGTTCCTGGCCAGGAAGGCAGGGCTATCTCTCCTATAACTTTCCACTGATGCAAATGAGGTCAAAAGTGCCGGGAGGCAGCAATGACAGGTGTGTGTGGGCAGAGAATCATGGGCCAAGGCAGGGTGCACGCTTTCTCTTCTGTAAGAAGTATTTATACCATCCTGTTGGCACATGTGGGGAAGGCCCTGAGCTTTATAGTTTGTGCCACAAGGAAGTCAAGACAGCCTCCAAGCCATTGTTCTGGGGATGCCTTTTCTTTCTTGTGTGGCTCAGGAGGCAAAAAGCTTCCTCTGCCCTGCCCGGCCCTCACAGGGTGGGACTCGGGGCCATCCGAGAGGTTCTGCCTGTTCTGGGCTGGGAGTTGCCTCAACAACTCCTGACTCCTGACTGTCTGGAGCCAAATGTGACAAGGGTTAGTGGCCGGAGGTAGTGCCCTTTCTTTGGGGACAGCAAATATGGCCTGCTCTCCCAGGAGCTCACAGGACAGGCTCTGCAGTGAGCATCCTGGAGGCTGGTACTTGCTCTAGATGATGATCAGGTGCCCACCACTGGCCCTCAGGAACAGAGCCTCAGGTTTGATAATTCTCTGTCTTCACCAAATGGAGACTGCCAACCATCCCATTTGCTGGGTCATGGAAAACTTCCTTGGATATATGAAAAGGGAAATTGAGGGATAGTATTAGTAGAGGCTCTACCTGAGTCATTAAATCAGAGTAAGATGACAGTTCACTGAGTGGAGACTAGTTTTCAGGTAAACTCCAAGGCAATGAAATAGAATCCTACTTAAGTTTCCAACCACTCCTAAGTGTCTTCCTTTGTGGGTTCCTCTTCCTCCTTCTCCTCCAACCTCCCTTAAAGGGTAGGCAGTTTCCTAAGGTTCTGTTCTTGGCCCTTGCTTAGCTTTCTTTCCAGAACTACTGCTATACCAAATGGCACCTTAGCGCAAATTAGAAAAAGGCTCCCTATTCCCAAGACATGTTACCATCAACTCCTGGAAAATTCATAGTCATTACACAAATCCTCAAGGACTCTGATGAAGTGGTCTGATTAGAACTGTTTGGTGCCCAATCTGCCCCACTGTACAGTTGTTCTGTACAACTGAATCCCAGGGATTCAAATATTACCCTAAGACAGATGGCTCCCCAATTTAAATCTCTACCCTGACACCTCTCTCCAGAGATCCAGATCTTCGTGACAAATAAGAAAGTAATTGATTTGGGGGCACAGTTAACCTTAAAACAGCAAAGGACGAAACCTAGATTTTACCCAACTGCTGTCCTCAGTTAAAAGCTTTAGATTTCTCAGCTGGGAATCTGGAAAGCATCCTTAATGTCTACTCCTTGGACCTCATACCCCGTTCATCAGCGTCCTCCAAGCTCTTTGCTGTATCCCACTCCCTTCCTCTTCTCCCTCTTCTTCCCACTATCCTGGCTGACTTCATCATGCCTATTTTTTTTTTTTTGCCCCTTTTAAGTTTATTTATTTATTTTTAGTAATCTTTACACCCAAGACGGGGCTTGAACTCACAATCCTGAGATCAAGAGTCGCATGCTCTTTGGACTGAGCCAGCCAGACATGGCACCATACCTATTTCTTGCCTGACTTATTCCAAATCCTCCTACCCGAGCTCTTCATTTCCAGGTTTGCCCCTATTAAGCACTCTGCTTAATGCCACATTTATTTCCTGTTAGTCTCTTTCTCAAACACCTCTGATGGCTTCTATTGACAGGCAAATAAAGCCCAAACTTCCTAGCCTAGCACTCAAAGTCTTCCAAGTTCTCACGCTGACCCACCTCAACCACAACCACGCTCTGCAAGTCCAGTCACATAGATTCCTTAGCACACAACACTTTCCTGTCTCTAGGCCTCCTTTCTTCTTGTTCCCTCTACCTGGCATGTATTTCCATATTTTGCCAGTAACGAAAACTTACGGCTTAAATACCATTTCTTCTCTAAAGCCTCTGCTGATCCTCTTGATTAGAACTGAGAACTTCCTTTTCTGTGCTCTCACTGTATTACAGTTTACTTTACTTTGAACATTTAGGGAACCATGTCTTAAACTGTCAATTTATAGATGCATTTGGAGCCCCCAGCAGACTAATCCTCGAGGGGAAGGATTCCGTTTCATTTATCCTTTGGTCTTCAGAGCCAAACATAGTACAAAGCAGATATGCAGGTCATATTGAGAGAGAAACCCAGTAGTGAAGTCCTCATTGTCAAACAAAGCCCATGGATGACTTAATGATGGTCTACTCTGAGCCTGTGTGTTTCAATGCATCAGGCAAGCAAGGACAAGTGAACGTAATACAGCATGTTAGGTGGAGGTGAAGGGCACTTTCCAAACCAAAAAATCCATTTAAAACAAACACACATTTATAACTCACAGTCTGCATCAAATATAATTCCTGGAAGCCTACAAGTCTGGCAGGGGACATACGCTCAACACCTTGGAGGAAGGTTGGCAGGATTTAGGGCTTGTTCTGGAGTCCTGTTCTGGTTCTGCCCAGCTCTCCAGACCCTGGACTGGCACAGCCCCACCACGCAGGCCAATAATGCCTTATAAGCTGACCGTTACTCAGAACAATGGTCACCTTGAGAAGGTGAGAACCTGGATAAGAACGAAGTGACAACAAGTGGGATGCTTACAAATCTAGTTAGTAGCATCATCTTGAGAAAATAACAATGCGAGTATAAGTTCTGACTGAGACCAGTAATGTCCTTGGTCTCCACTTTTCACGATACATTTACAAATGAGAAATCCAGCAGAGAGAGACCATTGATAATACAGGGCCAGACGTACAAGATAAATTCAACCACCTTACCAGCATTTTTTCATCGTTACCCTATATAATACTGAGTATCCAAACCCACTGTTTTCTGAGACCAGATTCCTCAGTTTCTGGCAAAGAAATTACCCAGAGCACAAATTTACCAAGCGGGAAACTGAGGAGGGTTAGACAGACTGTGCTTTTCTGACACAGTGGAAAATGTGGGTGTCTCACATACCACTGTTCTTTATATACTTTCCTGAAGAAGACTGACTAGCACATAAAAAACGGAAGAACTTGAAAATCCAGCTGACCATACACTTTTTCCAACCATCTGGGCTTCTGTTTCTCTTTCGCTGTCACTAGGATGGCCTTAATAATATCTTCAATCAAGTCACCCTCTATCACTGTGCTCAGAGAGGGAAAAAAATTCCTCTCTTGCTGTGTAGAGAAGAACAAAATTGCAACCTCTGTATTGCCTTGGCTCTAAGATCTGTACCTGCTCCCTTCCCTCTAATGCTTCTGAAACAGCTAAGTTCCTTAAAACTAATGACCAAAAAATCTTACCAACTGCCAGGACTCTTGTTTTCACCAAATAAAAATTATCAGCATCTTGTGATCTGTGGTTTCTTGGAATCAAGGAACCACAGTGGTTAGTACACATTCCTCTCGTCAGTTGCTGTGTTAAAGGTCGGGGACCAAAGGGAACAAGAACATTTAACAGATTCACCTTCAAAGAAAACAGAGTCTAGGTAACTTCATTTGAAGGCACCAAAGTCATATAAGTAGCTTCATGGAAGGCCACTGAGCACAGGAACTCTCTTATGCTATTAGGCCTACACTATTACATTAAACGTCTGTTCGGGAAGTCACTGTGTGGTCAAGGGGAAGAAGAGACAGTCAGGTTCCCGCTTCTTAGAGCCCCTTCCTTTCTTGGTCTGAGACCAGGGAGCTACAGGATGGGTGACTGATGGCCTTTCCCATCCTTCATGGAAGTCTCAGATAACGAGTGTCTGTCTAGTTCTGTAGGAGATCCACTCTTGGCACTGAAAAGAAAATTTCTGGAAGAGTAGCAGGAGATGATGTTGGATAAAGAACAAAGGAAGATGAGCTTTTCAGAGACAGCCCACCCAAGAACCCAGGGAATTTGAACTTGGCTTAGGAGGTTAGCCTCAGACACTCAAAGGAGCCTGCATTCCAGGGCTGGCATGGACAGTGACACCACTTACTCTCCACATACCCCTGCCGGGGCTGGGACCCTGCCACAGCCCCGCTGATGTGGGGCCTGAGGCCGCATTGTGGTGAAGTTCCTCCCACTGACTCACAGGAGACCACAGCAGTGTGTAGAGATTCCGTGATGAAAGATGATATTCCTGACATTTCTCTTAGCACTCAGATTTTCCAGCAGATTTCTTTAAGCAGTCTTTCTGTCTTCCAGACTTTGGAGGGGTAGCTCAATGTTTCCAAAGTGAGGTGGAAAAGCTCACTTGTGGCTGAAAAATTCTAATACTGCCCTCATTTTCTCTGAGAGACACACAAGGGGAGCCACTGAAATGGAAGACTGAACCAGGCCTGGTGGGCATTGATTTGGAGCAAAAGAACACCTGGGGGCTTTGGAGGAAGTTAATTAGTGGCCAGGGCCAAATGGAGTGTGGACAACTCCTGCTGGCCTGGCCTTGGGTACCTTGTCTTCTTTTTTAAACTGAACTTCAGTTGTAGAGACATATGAATTTTATTTGGCTAAAACTCTGTGGTTGGAATGTCCCCACTAGACCCTATTCTGAACCTATTTTGAGTCTGAACCCCAGATAAAATACTTCAGACATTCAACAATGAAAGACATGAGGAAAGGTATCTATCTGTCTCTCACTTCCCTTTTCTTTAGTTCTGTGGAGTAAAAGTGAAAATGAAAAACTCACTCAGCTCCTTCCATGTACTTTTCACAACTGGTGGTTACGTTTGTGTCTTTATGTGTTTACACTAGAGTACATGCTTCCGGTAGGCCAACTCCTGGCCTATCTTGTTCGCTATGATATCTTGAGGCACAAAGTAGGTCTCAATGAATATTTGTTGCATGAATGAATGAATGAATGACTGGATGCGTGGATAAACAGATGAATGTATGCTCACAAAGTTATGACAACAAATGTGTATCACATGTAAATATATTAAAGTATCATGCAAAGGAAATAAAACATGGTACTCTGGGAAAGGCAGTTTCCCCCAATGTGTCTTTGAGACTGAGATAGTGACCTATTTTTTAAAAAAAGGTATTTAAAAATGGTTAGTAATTGCATTTCCATTTTATGGACTAGGAGCAAATAGTCTCTGAAAGGGAAGTGAGTGCTGGGAGAATCCCCCTCTTCCAGAGGGGGCCCCTCAGTTTGTAAAAATATCTTTTCCTTTGGTTTTACCATTTCACAGAAAAAAAAAAAAATGCAGCATGTAGACACCTCTTTGCTGCGTGACTGTGCAGTGTACTGTCCAAAATGGGTTTCTGAGGATGAAAGGTGAAAGGTAGTGCAGGTAAGGAGGCCACAGGACCAAACTGGGACTTCTCAGGGCAAAGGAAGACATATGGGCTGAGTAGATCTTTCACCATGTCAGTTAATCTAAGCCTACTCAAAGCAATTTCTTGATATTCATCTTGTGTTGAAAGTACTTGTTCTTCATTGACTTCTTTTCCTTTCAAGCTTGGTAAGTTTTGATCCTGAGAACAAATTCTCAGAAAGTACAGTATCTTGAGCTTCTCTGGTAAACTGTCAGCTCTAGAGTTAACTCCTTCAACACAGTGTGTCACAAGCTACCCTTTCTAGAGTGTATGTCAAGTGAGACATTGTGAAAATATCTCATGCATGGCAAGCCCTCGACTCTACCTCTTTCTTCTGATGAAAACGGAATATAAAAATATATAATAGTGGCAGTGAATTGTACAAAGAACGGCTGCCCCTCAGACAGACTTGAGATGGAAAGTGCTTCTTAACATATTTACTTCCTTTGGTAATGCCACAGCACAAGATTACACTCAGCCTTCCTGGCCATAAAAGCTTCAGTCTTTCCCATTCTTGCTGCCAAAGCTGAAATGCCAAGAAATGCTGGGAACTGTGATTATACACACTTCATATTTTACATTCTGAAACCCCAAGGAATAAGCTGTGGAGAACAGAGTCCTGTTTCTTACATGGCAGGACAGATACTGAACTCAAGCTCTGTTGAGCATGGCTGACTATTTGCATGGGGAGAAACAAACAAAGCCCTCACAGAGTCTTCCAGTCTGCGTGTACCTTCCTGGCATCTGTGGCAGACTTTGGCTAGCTTTTCTCATTTATTTCTTTTTTTGTTATTTTTTAACTTTCTGAATTACTCAACCAGATTCTTACGGGAAAAAAAAAAAATCACTACCCCACATACGAGTCAGTCATAAGGCAACTCAGTTACCGCCTTTGACAGGTTTGAACCTGTCTGTTCACAGATGAGGAAACAAAACTCCACTGTTCTTTAGGCCAAAATTATATCCCCTTCCTTAGCGTGGCAGTAAAGCGGCCAGCAGACAGCATTCAGATGTCACGGGTTCCAAATTTTCCTCCCCAGCTGTAAATGAATTTCACTGCCACGGTGCATTTTTCTCAGTTCCGTCCTCAGGTGGTAGGAGTGAAAACAAACAAAACCAACCAACCAACCAAAGGTTCTCCTTCCTTCCTCCTTGCCTCCCTTCAAGAATGAACACAAGGGCCATGGGTACCCGGGGAAGGGCTTGTGATGCAAGATCTGTTCTTCCAGAGGGTGAATTTCCTGACTCACTGTCACCTGCCCCATTTCTCTGTCAGAGAAGTGTTACAATCCTCACGAGGTGAACGTGGGAGGGGCAGGCGTCTCACTGCTTAGATTAAACGCAGATTTAATACCCACTTCTTGCTTCATTTGCAGGATTTGGAGGCCTCCACACGTCCCTCATGTTCTCAGAGAACACGAGCTCACACAGGATTTCTCCCCCGCCTCCCCTGGGGCGCCACACAGGCTCCAGGGCCTAGCGGAGAAAGGGGTTGAGAGGCTCCTGGTAAAGGAGCGAGCCCCCTGAGCAGGAACGCGGGCCCCATCCAGTCAGGCTGGGAGTATGCTGCTGCTCCCCAGCCCAGTTATAAACGGCAGCTGCTCCCCGCGTAGGGCTGGAAAGCAATTTCTCTCTGTGGCTATGTAACTGCAATAAACTTTTATAAGCCTGTTACATGATCCGAACAAACCAGCACAGTTTCTCCAACAAGGGCAGAATTCTTTGCAGGTTTGAACTGTCACCCACACACCCTTCTCTGAGAAGAAAAAGAGGCTCAACTGCTACCTTTTTTTTGGTTTAAAGCTGGTTTTTCCAAAGACTTAGGAAAAACCTCTGCTCTTTCAGGATATCTCACAGCACCATTTGTCTCTCAAGAGGAAACACTTTCAAACACGGGACTTGTGCGTGCATAAATCATTTCTGGAAGGACATAGAAGAAATGTGCCTGGGTGGCTCAGTGGATTGAGGGTCTGAGTCTTGATCTTGTCCCAGGTCATGATCTCACAGTTCGTGAGTTCGAGCCCCACGTCTGGCTCTGCACTGATGGCATCGGAGCCTGCTTAGGATTCTCTCTTTCTCTGTCTCTCACTCTCTCTCTCTCTCTGCCCTTCCCCTGCTCCTGTTCTCTCTTTCTCTGGCTCTCTCTCTCAAAATAAACATGAGAAACAAAAAAGGAATGGCTAACTGGTTACCTTGAGAAAAAGAAACTGGGAGGCTGAGTTTAGTGTTCCCTGTAATCTTTTTAGAATAAACAGTTCTTTTTATCATATGTACACATTGTCTCATCTAATTAAATTACATGGACATGCCTCTCCATTTTCTCAGATTACACAATAATGTGTTTATACCCATCTTCATACCATTTATCTCTCCCGATGAGTATTTCCCGACATAACTGTTGATTCACTTTGCTAGAAATAAAACAGAAATGAAGAAATAAGAACTAATGCTATGTCTTGCACCAGACATTGAAAACAAATAAGAAAAGCAAAGCTCTGGCTGCAAGCCCTAATATGGCTGTGACAAAGGAGAGAAAAAGTGTGAGTCTCTTGGCTTTTCATTGTGTGTGCTCCTGGTCCACACCTCCTCCCTTCTGACAATTCTCTCTCCTGCCCTGCTGAGAAGTTTCTAAAATTTCTCTTCTTCTTTGGTCCACCTCCCAATTTTTTTGCTTATTTCTTTTTAAAAAATTTGTTTTCAAAAGTCGCAAAATACATTCTCACCACAGTGATACGAAAGGAAGGTACATGATGAAAAATCACAACTGTCCATCCTCTCCCAAATGGTTTTGTGTCTGTTATTCCACAATGTTCTCCCCATGCAGATCTATGTTCAGATGGCTTTTGCTACTATTTTTTGTACAAAAAAACCCAAAAACGAGACTCAAATGAGCATACATACTACTCCTTAACTTCTTTCTTTCACTTATTTATCTAACAGGGACAAACCATTAAAAGAGTGAGATCAATAAATGTAGATCTAACTCACTCTTCTAATAGCTGCATAATATTCCACAGAATAGGTATGTCATAATTTAATTATTTCCTTATTGAACCTGTCCATCTCTTAAATGGATTCACTGTTCAAGTTTCTTCCCTGGATCAGTTGTCTTCTTTAAAACCGATGCACATGGAGCATTAACTGATACCAGATGCTGGCATAAACAAGTCCCATGAGCTGAAGTCTCACAAGAGTCCCATAGGACGGGTAGTACTTAAAGAGAGGCCAGCCCTGCTCCATTTTCACACTGTTGCTGTGCAATCAACCTAGAGTCTATGGTCACTGTCGTAAAGGTTAGCCTGGCATTTACAACTTGGAGATGGATCATTTGATTAGGGTTCCACAGGTACCCCTAACTTGAGATGTTCCTGTCTTTGTCTCTCTGATCCTTACACCTACAATCAGTCGATCGATTGATCTATCTTCTCTGTTTTCACGTGCACACAGAGGGTGAAGCTATACTACAAAAGTAGGTAAGGCATTAAATTCCTCTAAGATCTACATGAAAGGAGACCTTGAACACCCTATTCTAAATCACACCAATAACTAACTTCCCAATATGCTTATTATTCCTGTATTCAGCAGGAACAAAATTCAGTTAAAACTCAAATCTGATCTGGAAGAGGTAACATGAACAGCTCTTACCACAATTCATATTAGTTTGACCAATTACTACTTAAGATACTTCTGGTTTTACTGATAAGAACAGATGATACTACACTTGATCTTAGACAAAAGGCGATGAGATACTTCTGGTTTTATAAGAGAAGAATGTAACAAGTCAGTTGGATTGGTTCAAGGATCTAGAATAAAAAATTACATGTATAGGAGCACCTGGGTGGCTCAGTCGGCTAAACGTCTGACTCCTGACTTCAGCTCATGTCATGATCTCATGGTATGTGAGATCAAACCCCATGTTGGGCTCTGCGCTGACAGCATAGAGCCTGTTTGAGATTCTTTCTCTGTCTGCCTCTTTCTCTCAAAATAAATATTTTTTAAAAATTATATGGATGGCTTATGATTGCTCAGTAATCAGTGACTGTGACAACAGAGCCAGGATAAACAGTATTACACCACTAATATTTCCTCCTTTGACAAGTAAACTACATTGGAAGATCCGGATTGTCTTCAAAGATCTGAAATCCTTTCTTATAGAAAATTTGTGTTTTTTCACTTTATTCCTTAGAGGTGATCTAGAACCAGGGAACAGAAGATACAATGAGACTGTTTGAGCCAGTATAAAGATGAAATTTTCAATCGCTCTATGTGCCTAAAAATGGAGGTAATAAACTACTCTCTGTTTAGAGGTATAGGAAAAAAAGACCACACAGCAGGTTATTAGGCATTTGTGCTTTGAAAGAGAAGGGTGCAAGGCACTTGTGTGGCTCAGTCAGTTCAGCACCCAACTCTTGATTTTGACTCAGGTCATGATCTCAAGTTTTGTGAGTTCAAGCCCCAACTCAGGCTCCTCTGTGACAGCACAGAGACTGAGATTCTCTCTTTCCCTCTCTCTGCCCTTCCTCACTTTGTGCTTGCTTGCGCTCTCTCTCAAAATAAATAAACAAGCTTAAAAAAAGAGAGAGAGAGAGAGAGAGAGAAGGGTATTACGTACCTTTGAACTCTCTTCCAAACCTGACTCTAGAATTTTATCAGTGGGACATGGGACAGGTAAGTTTTGATGCAAGTATCAAACATGGTGTAGAATGGTGATTTTGTATGTGAAAGAGGCCAGAATGGGTATTCTGGAGGCTGGGGGAGCAGTGCCAAGGGAGGAAGGAGAAATGAAAGGTCACACAGACTGCCACTTTCCCATTGTGTGTACCATACACACACATCTCTGGAACCAGATCATTCAGTGATGTCATCTTCTAGGGTTTGGGGCAGCTTGCCGGTCAGTTTTCACTTACCTCTCTTTGCAACTGAACCCAGAAATTCAATGATTTTTTGAGAGTCTGAGTGTTTTTGTTAAATATTAACAGGGCACCTGCACCAAGTTATATTTCTGCCTAGAAAGTTTGCAAGTAAGTAACATTTGACATCTGCAAGACAATGGAAAAAAATCCCACCTTCCGGCATAGGCTGTAGACTATCTATCAAAAGGCAAACTCTAACACCATGTTCCACTCAGCTATTTATCTTGCCAGACTCAAGGACTGGGATCTAGCAGAAGGATTTTTGTCTTAATACATCTGAAAACAGCTTCATGACTAACATACATGGCTCAGTGAACTCAAAGAATGATGATGAAGGCATCTAATCCTTAGCTGTTCACTCACATCAGTCCAGTAGGTTCAATTCCATCAGGTGCTGCTCTCCTTGGGGCTGAAATCATTTCCAGGTAGATTTGGACTATTAAGCCAAGCAGCTACAGAGCATCTTGCTTATTGTAACAGAAAACATTAAAAAAACTGAATACATGTATGAATGAATGACTGTATGGATTGAATGTTTACATGCCCTTCCCCTGTAATTCATGTTGAAGCCCTGACCTTCCAATGTGATGATATTTGGAGATGAGGCCTTTGGGAAGTAACTGGAGTTAAATGAGGTCATGAGGATGGGGCCCTCACTATGGGATAAGTGCCCTTGTAAGAAGAGACAAATAGAGAGCTTGTCTCTTCTCTCCCTGCCATGTGAAAGAACAGCAAGAAGGTGGCCATCTGCAAACTGGGAGGAGAGCCCTCACTGGAAATCAAGTTGGCTGCCACCTTGATTTTGGACTTCCCAACCTCTCGAATCTAAGAAAGAAGGTTCTGGTGTTAAAGTCACCTGGTCTATGGTATTTGTTATGGCAGCCCGAGCATATTAAGACAATGACTAGGATTTCTTGAGAACTAGGATTCACAGATGAGGAGTCATCACAGCCTGAAGGTCAAGGTTTGACACACCTTAACTGGTACAATAGCAGGTCGCCTATTTTTGACATTATTATGTTGAAAAGCCCATATTATGGTATATTCATATGTGATATATGAGATCCCTTTGAAAATAACATTTTTAAATATCAAAAACACAATATTTGTCCAATGTAGAACGTTAGAAAAGTATTAAGACAATAAAAACACCTACATTACCTTAGATATTCAAACAGCTGACATACCAATGTTTATCTTCCTCGAACTATTTTCCCATAGAAAGTAAAACTGAGAGCACAAGGTCTTCCCCTGTGTGGTTTCTTATGACCACAACCGCCCCTGTACTCACTGAGGCATCTTAAAGAACTCCATCTCTTATATTCAGAAAGATATTGCTGAGAAGTGACTTAACTTTCCGAATCCTAATGTGGATATTCACATCCTATAATACCTATATCAAATCAGTAGTGGTAGCCAATGGAGGTAGTTAGAAATTAACTGAAAGGGGTATCAAGAAACTTTCTGGGTTGATGGAAATGTTCTATAGATTACTTTGTTGATTACATACTTGTGTACACCTGTCAAAGTGCATCAACTTGTACACTTATTATGGAGAGAAGCAAACTGGAAAGATGACACCAACACCCAACACTAGAAACATATGCTTTGATATATTTTTCCACAGAATGTTCAAAAAAGTGAGTATTACTGAGCTTAATGGCTTATGTGCACCTCTATTTAATCCTAACAACTACCCTCAGATGTGCATTTCTAGGATCTCCATTTTATCAGTGACGAAGCTGAGGCAAAGTGGGATTAAGCAACTTGCTCAAAATTCCACAGCTAGGAAGTTGCAAGGCAAAACTGGAAGCCAAGGCCTTGTAGCCCTGGAAAAAAGGTGGCAACGATGTGCATGCCTTGTGACTCAGCACTATCTCCAAGGGATCTGGTTCTAGGGAAAGAACTGGAGACTGATCCAAGGGATGTGCACAAGAATATAAACATATCATTTATTGGAACGCCTGGGTGGGTCAGTTGGTTCAGCGTCTGATTCTTGATTTCGGGTCAGGTCATGATCTCGGCATTTGGGAATTGAGCCCTGCGCTGGGCTCTGTGCTGATAGCATGGAGCGTGCTTGGAATTCTCTTTCTGCCCCTCCCCCGCTAGTGCTGACTCGCTCTCGCTCTCTCTTTCAAAATGAACAACCTTAAAAAAAAAAAAACCCACATTATTATTAATAATAGGAAATCAAATTAAGTGGACTGTAAATTAAGTAGGCCCATGTGATAAACCATCTGAAGCATCACTTCAGTCACTTCCTATTAGCTTGAAAGAGACTGTAGACAGTTTTCATGGTAGGGGACAATGGTAAGGACATAATAATAAAAATAATCAGGGTAAAATGTTTACATGGTATGACATCCGCTTTGTTTCTTTTTGAAAAAAGTAAATACATTTAAAGCCTTTAAAAAATACATCAAAGAGAAAAATGGTTATCTTTCAGTACTAGGAATATAGGTTATTTCATTTTTATGTTTTATATTTTAAACTTTCAGTGCTAATATGTGTTACTTTTATAATTAGAAAGACAGGAATAAATTTTATTTTAAAAATTTAAAACACAGGTGAAAATCATTGTTCTCATTGATAAGTATATATACCCCATGAAGATGGTGTGTGTGTGTGTGCGTGCGCACACGCGCATGTTTTTATCAGAGAAAGAGTTTTGTAGAGACTAGTTTGAAGATACAGCCCCTTAATAACTTTAGGGTGTTAGCATTATTCAATAACTTATACCTAACTGTAAAAAAGTGACATCACCAGGCTTTCTCCCTCAGCATTATGTGCAAAATATATAGGGTTGGTTTAAAAAATTTAAAAGCAATGTCCAATTTATAAAAAGACCTTGAAAAAGTTATTACCTTTGCTTTTAGCAGGAAGGCATAAAAATTGAAATCGATAAACACTGAAGTCCTCTGAATAGAGGGGACAGACCTAATATAACTCTGGGAGGGATTAGCATCACCTTAAGCAAAAAGGCATACAACTAGGGGCACCTGGGTGGCTCAGTCAGTCAGTTAAGAGTCTGACTTCAGCTCAGGTCATGATCTCATGGTTTGTGGGTTCGAGTCACGTCAAGCTCTGTGCTGACAGCTCAGAACCTGGAGCCTGCTTTGGATTCTGTGTCTCCCTCTCTCTCTGCCTCTCTATTACTCTCTCTCAAAAATAAATAAACATTAAAAAAATTTTTAAAAAGTATACAATTTGAATTTGTCACAAATGCTGTGGATCTATGCCATCAAGTGTAGAGCTGGGATAGAAGAATCATGGCAGAGACCACCACTGTTTCTCCAATTTGCCTACTGCATAGCTCCTTTTTAAAGACCATGTGAAGAAACACAGTCTTTTCCTATGAAGTAACTTTCACTTGAGAATTACAGTTGCAAGGAAGAATTCTGTCCTTATAACAGGTGAAAGAATTATATTACCGATTAAAATCCAAATTTAAAAATTCCTAAAGAATTAGAATTATCATTTCAAAAATACTAGTATGGATGCTCAAATGTTCTTTTAAGTAGAGAAACTTCTCAGAAGGGTTTCATTTATGAAAAGGCATGACCCTGAATTCTGAGCAAATCATGGGTTTAGATTTAGTGTAATGCTGGACATAGACAATGGGTCAGACAGGCATGGTCCCTGCCCTCACGAAGTGGCCCTTAGGAAGAGACACACAGGCCAGAAAAAGTGTGAAGGGAAGGGTATTACAGGATGTCACAGGAGCAGACAGGATAAGCACCAAACCTAGCTCCTGGGTTATGGGGCAGGGAGTCTAGAAAGTCTCGCAGCAGAGGTGACACCTCACTGAGATGGCACAGGTTAGCAGGAGTTAGCCTGGCAGAGAGAACACAAAGTATCCCATGCACCTGTTGGTTGAGGAACCAATTCCTTCGTGGATTCAAACCTGAGATGGGATTGTAGAGTTCTACTATATACTGTGTGGGAACCTGAACAAGTCATTTTACTTCCCAGAGACTTTTGTATAAAATAATACAATTTACCTTGGAGAGATGTCCCAAGAAGCTGAAATTAAGTAAGTAGAAACTCCTTACAGAGACATTTATTCTTAGAAATATATGCTAAGTACATATTCCTTACAGAGGCATTTATCCTTAGAGATATATACTAAGTACATGTGGCCATTATTCTGTATTGCAGAACCCAGGTGAGAGCGCTTGGGTCATCTCCCTTCACGCTGCCCCAGTGCACCCCACTCCAGCCCACTATTCTCTTTGCCACTCCTTCACTTTAAAGAGCACGCTCCCCTCCCAAAAGCTTTGTGTGCTTGCCATTCCTTCTGCCCAGAATGTTCTTTCCCCAGATATTCACAAAGACCTTGCTTCGTCATGTCCTTAGGTCTCTGTTCATCTGCTCAAATGTCCCACCCTGCTTGAACTTGATCTTCCCCTTACGCAGCTTTTTGCTCCATAGAATTCATCGCCCCAACATTCCATATATTCACCTTTTATCTTACTACCTGGGCTAGAATTTAAGTTCCTTGAGGGTATGGGGTTTTGTCTGATTTGTTTCCAGAGTTTAGCACTGTGCCTGGCATGCAGTAGGTTCTTCACACTGTAGTGTTAAAGAAATGAATAAATACCCCAAGTTTGAGGGAAAGCCTTTCTTTAGTCTTCTTTTACTCTCTTGGGACCTGACGTAAAGCTTTGCATTAAGTAGGTATTTCATAAGCATTTGCTGAACTGTACAACGGAACCACTTTTTACAAATGTTCATCTGATACCTAAAGACAATCTGACTGTATTTTTATTGCTTAGCAAATAAATCCAAGATTGCATTTAATTACAGCAAAGCAGTAAGCTGCTCTATCAGTTTGGTGGGGAGAAGAACAAAACTGGTGGTTTGATTTCATCAGTGAGTGGAATCAATTAACACATTTATCAACTAGTTTCAAATAACCACAGCCCTTGCTGAAGCAAAAGGTCAAATACTGATGAGAGTATGTCAGGATCAGCAGCCTGATTTAATAAGTACAGAAAATAAAGTACAGAAACAAAATGTTTCAGGGCTTAAATTTCTTTCTGCTATTAATCTGGGTCCTCTGGGAAACTGCACTGACTATGCTGTCAGGATATGCACCCCAGTAATCGTCCAGAAAAGTTCTGGATTCTCCCCTCAAGTGAAAAACCAAAAATCTGCTTCAGTACTGGAAAAGTTAAGTCCCAAATGAGTTCAACTGCTCCCTCTGTACATTACAGTGTTGAAATTTAAACAAAATGCAGTGTTCAAGTTTCACAATCTATCCCCTATGCTCCAGGGTTTCATAAGGAAACTACCTTAAAGATTTATGATTAGTACGTGGTAAGTATATTAACTACACACCATTTCAAAATATTGCTAAAATGCAAAGAAAATTATTTCATTTGAAAAGAAAACACAATCAAATTTAATTTACTATAAAAAGATTGGTCTTCAGAGGGTGGGTAGTTACAAGCTAAAACTACAATTTCTGTAAAGAATTCCCTATTCTCGAGAAAGCATCTTGAGGATAACTTCCGTTCAAGCCCATGCTACAAAGAAAATCTGAATCAGCTGATAGCAAGTATGCAAAGAATAACTTTTTAAAAAGTTTATTTATTTAGAGAGAGAATGAGGGCAGAGAGAGAAAGGGAGAGAGAGAGAATCCCAAGCAGGCTCCACACGACAGCCCCCGATGCAGGGCTCCAACTCATGAACACTGAGATCATGATCTGAGCCGAAATCAAGAGTCGGAAGCTTAACTAACTGGGCCACTGGGTACCCCCAAAGAATAACCTCTTATACTGACATGGCATGTTTCAAAGAACTTTCACATTTTTCACTTTCATCTGATTTGAGCTCCATCAATACCCTGCAGAGAAGCCACGTCAGTGTATAGATGGGCAAACAGGCTCAGAGCACTCTGCAACCTGCCCACATCCCCAGGACCAGCATGAAGCAGGGCTGGGTCCAGCACCAAGATCTTCTGAAAACCATGCCCGGCATTCTTTCTGTTGAAAGAATATGTAAGTGATCTTTTCTTTTATAGCATTGCAATTTAAATGGAATTGCACTTTGGAGACACTTACTCTAAATGATGCAATATATCAAAAAAAAAAAAAAAAGTTTTTTTAAGCCCTAGAGCTGAATTTAGGCACATTTCTAATGGAGTCCGGTTTCCTAGCATTCTGTCCTTGGCTCACAGTTCCATTTAAGACACTCTTGTCAGGTGATCTCATCCAGTCCCCACGATCTGAACTAATAGCTATGTCCTGATGACTCCTAAATATGTGTTCCAGCCTATCTTTTTCACTGAGCTTCAGACTCATATCCACCTTCCCATTGCACATCTCCACTGGAATGCATCTCAGGTACCTGACATACTGTTTCTGCATCTCATCATCATCTTCTTCTGTCTAGAAGGCTTCCTGGGCTCATGATCTCTCCCAGCTAACGTTACCATCATCTATCCAATCTTCTAGAACTAAACACCTAGGGATGACCCTGGGTTGCTCCTTCACCCCTGAACCCACCCTGTCACTAAGTCCTGTGTGTTGTACTGGCTAGTATCTCTTAAACTTATGCCCTTCTCCTCAGCCCAACTACTTTCTTAGTCCAGGTCCTCATTCTCTTCCTACCTGGAATGCTGCAATGGTCATAAACTGAACCTCCCCCTGCTATCTACGTGTACATGTCTGCATGCTCCCTCTCCCCATAGACATGTGAAATATAAACCTACTCCTGTCATGAGGGCTGTTGGAAATTTTTCAAAGACTCTTCTTCACCTGTTACAGAAAACCAAAATTCTCTGGCATGGAATTTGTATCTGACACTGTGAGTTTCCTATCAAATAACTCTCCTGCCCCCTTTTCCTTAGTAAGAAAACCCTGATTTGTACCTAGAACATGGCCACATAATAATTTCCTAGCCTCCAATGCAGCTAAGTGCAGTCGTGGGACCAAGGTCTGGCCATTTCCATGGTAAGTACTGTGTAGAATTTCAGGCCCCTTAAAGGGAGCTAACTCAGCTGGGAGAAGTACCCATTGCCCTTCTTACTGCCTGGGACTGGAATACAGAGATGATTCCTGAAGCTTTAGCAAACATATCAGACCACAGAGTGGCCTTGAAGATGGCTGAAGAGAAAAGATAAAAATCTGGGTTCCAAACGACTCCATGGAGCTTTCATGAGCTGGACCGCCCACTTCCAGACATTTTACAGGAGAGAGAAATACATTTCTATCTGGTTTAAGCCACCATCATATTCCATTTCCTATTACAGGCAATGGCCCCAAATCCTAAGTGATAGAGAATTCAAATATCTCAAGAATGTTAAGCCTCTCATAGCTTCATTTCTGCCAATCCCTCTAGCCTTATCTTCCACCATAACTCAAACTGTAAGTTCCAAAATTCTTGTAGTTTTCCACTCCACCCACACAGTCACCAGGAGCTTACATACTTCTCAACTTTTGCTCAAGTTTGCCACCTACCTAAACACCCTCCTTATTTTTGTTCAGGTTTTAACTTTTCATCACTTCCTACAGAAAGTTTGCCTAAACCTCCACATTAAGCTAAGTGGACATTCTCTGTGCTCCCATAATATGCTGGACATACTTCAATTTTGGAATCTATCTGCCATTAATTCTTTATTCTTTCTCTCCCAACCTACATAAAGAGCCTCAAAGGGCAGACACCACATCTGTTCATTTTGTATTTATATCTCCTAATAAAAGTAAGAGCTCAGGAAATATATTCTGAGGTCAAATGAATTTTCCTCACGGCAATGGAGTGAACAGTACCGCATGCCTCCAAATGTCCTGATTAGCTCTTCATGTCAGTAGTAAGTTCAAGACTGAAACAAAATTTTCTAATGGTAATTTTTTTTTCCTGAGATGGAAAATAAATGACAGGTGAGCCATCCTAAGAAATATGCATTCTGAGAAGCTATTTACTGTTTGGGTGTTTCAGACCTGAATTTTCTCATCTATAACAAAGAACTTGGCACTAGGCAATCTTGGAGCCCTCATCTGGCTCTAATATTCTTATAATTCCATTGTTGAATATAGACACATAGAACCAGACACAAGGAGCTCACTGTGAATGGATGGCTCCTCCAGCAATTGGCAGCATGACCAGACTTACCTAATGTTTAAATAAATTACTTACAAAGAATATCTAATAAAAATGTGAAGTCATCAGATGACAGTGAACAATCTAGGCTAATGAAATGCCTATTGTGGGAGAATATGCCTCCTAGACTCCAAACACACTGCCTCCTGTAGAGCCCTTGAACTTGCCATCCTTCTTCTTGATACTGGGAACCTGTATTTGCTATTCCTTCTGTCTTGAATGCTATTTCCATCCCTCTTCACTGGTCACCTTGGCTCAACAGTGACTTTATTAGAAAACTCTTCCATCTCCCCCCGACCAGATTGAATCACTGTTCAAGTTCTCACTCACTGCAATGCATTCCTGTTCTTCACGGCACTGGTCACAGTTGTGATTTTCTTTCAGTATGGCTATTTGATTGACGTCTTTCTCCCTCACTATACCATACTCTCCACAAGAGAATATTTTGTTTTTGCTCATCATTGTACTTGTATCCTTGGCAGAGAGTTGGTGCTCAATAAGCACCTGCTAAATATCTCCAAAGGCTGTGTGAGAGGGGAGAAATGTAGCCAAGTTTCATTGGGGGGAATGTTCAGGTATTCTAATAAGCTGGAAATCTTTTGAGCTCACCATCACATCTTTGAAAATGGATCTTGAAGTCGCTTTCTGGTGACAGTGGAAGGCAGTAAAAGAACCCTTCATTTGACAGAGAAATCATGACAAGCTAAGAGAAGAGGCAGGAATGTGACTAAATAGTCTGGAGTTTTAGTAACGATTCTAAGTAAGGGTTCACAGTCAAAATCTGATATGAAAGTTACCTATGTATTGAGAATCTCATGGTTGGCACATCCTGAAGAAACAAGGACTCTCATGAAAATACCAAATGACAATTTGTAGTTGTCCTTGCAATAAACAGATCAAGAAAGAGTAAGCCTACTTCTCAGAGCAGAAGGAATGATGTCATACAATGGCAAAGGGAAAACAGAGCTCCTAAATTGGTTTTCATCTTTATCTAAAGAGAAGATTTTTCTCACTAGGATGAGCACAATAAATATAAACATCGAAGTGAATTCCAATATAGGTGAGGTAAACAGTAAGGACCCAAAATTCCAGACTCAAATGAAAGACATTTGGGGACCCTGAAATTCTGTTGATAGGAAACCCTTAGGAGTGAGAAGGTCCCAGGAGATGGGAATCTAACAGATGTTGTAACAGATGTTACAAGATTTTCAACAGGGGGAAAGGTAGATATCAGAGAACAAAGACTCAAGCATGTGATATTCATTACTGACCCAAATACAAATTGATTTAGAAACAGATTAACTGTGAATTCTTAGGCATAGAAGCAACACTCACAGTGGAGGGCTCCCTAAGCAAAACTATGCTTAGCTAATTTCAAATCACACAGGTATATGCAGTCAGCAAGGTACCTGACAGTCGCGTATGATTTCCTTGAGAAACAAGAATCAGATCATATTAGAGACTGGTATATTCACACAGATCCATTAACTGTTACCAGAGATTAGCTTAACAGACCTTATCTTGGAGGGAGATTGTTAATCTTCCCAAAGTCTGAATTTTTAAAATACTCAAATTACGTAGAGACTGTTCTCTCAATTTGAGGAGAACTCAAAGTTGATTTTCTTGAAAAGTTCATGTGCTACATGTTAAAAGACATTATTTCAGGTCTGGCGGTCAGCCTCTGTGGGTCAGTTCTACACCTGGACAATGGGACAGCAAATTACCATGGTAAGCACTTGGGGCTTTAGGAGTAAACATGGATTACCAGGCACACAGCAAGCCAACAACTGCAGAGGGTACCAAGTGGTCAGACTCATGGGTTCACAGCGTATATTAAAATGCACTGTGTTCAGGTGTAAGATGGTAAGGAGGAATCAAAACTTAAACTGTGCCCTTCCATAAAGGTTTCTCACCAAACATATTTTAGATACATTCAATGTTTTGTCAAAAATCCAATGTCTGCCGGCTGGCTTTACGACTTTGAGGTTGAAATGTCAATGATGGTTGAATCCCTTTAAAAAAGGTTATGAAACATGATTGAAAATGGGGCCTATAATGCTTGAGTGCAGGTAAATGGGAGGTGTGCCCCTTTGTCTTCCTAACTTTTCTGTAGGACTTGACTCTGAAAAAAAGTCAATGGAGTTGTAAATTATTCATGAGCTCTATCTGGGCTCCTAATCAGCCAACAAGACCAGGACAAAGGAATGAAAAGTCTTTTCCCCCCTTAGCAAAGTGGCTCATTGACTGCTTACTTCCCAGCCCTTTCTTCTTGGTCTCTGGGCCATGGCAGCCCTGGACCTTCCAACCAAAGGCGAAGGCGCAACCCCTGTTCTTGCTGTATCTCCAAGGAAGTGGACTTCTGTTCCTCCATAAAATTAAAGTGAACACATCTGAAAATCAGGGTCAAGCAGAAAAGCACAGAAATGTAACTGGCCTTTATCCTCTCACACAGGCACAGTTGGCTAAGAGACAGAAGAAAGTCAAGTCATAGGGAGCCTAAGGTACTACCTTCCAAAGACTTATTGACAGTGACTTGCCGATGATGGTACCTCTTTACAACATGCTGAAAAATAAAAACCTTCCCTGACAACAAATAACAACAACTCTACAGGCATGTCTTGGAGATACCACAGATTCAGTTCCAGACTGAATTGTCTGAAATATAAGTTAATAATTGTTTTGGTTTCCCATTGCATATAAAAGTTATGTTTACACTGTAGTATAGTCTATTAATTGTGGAATAGCATCATGTCTAAAAAACAATCTCAGTTTTAAAATATGTTCTTGATCGGGTGCTTGGGTGGCTCAGTTGGTTAAGCGGTCGACTCGGCTTAGGTCATGATCTCGCAGTTCGTGAGTTCGAGCCCCACGTCAGTCTCTGTGCCGACAGCTCGGAGCCTGGAGCCTACTTCAGATTCTGTGTCTCCTCTCTCTGCCCTTCCACTGCTCATGCTTTGTCTCTCAAAAATAAATAAACTTTAAAAAATAAATTAAAAAAATAAAATATGTTTTTGATGGTGTGACTGGGTGGCTCAGCCGGTTAAGCGTGCGACTCCTGATTTCGGTTCGGGTCATGATCTTGTGGTTTTGTGAGTTCAAGCCCTGTGTCGGGCTCTACACACTGGCCATGTAGAGCCTGCTTGGGATTCTCCCTCTCTCCCTGCCCCTCCCCATTTGCGCTTGCTCTCTTGCTCACTCTCTCTCAAAATAAATAAACTTTAAAAAATAAAATAAAAAACATAAAAGTATGATATGTTTAAAAAAGTACTTATTGCTCAAAAGTGCTAACCATCATCTGAGCTTTCAGGAAGTTGTAATGTTTTTGCTAGTGGACAGTCTCACCTTCATGTTGTTGGCTGTTGACTCATCAGAGTAGTGGCTGCTGAAGGCTGGGGTAGTGGTGAAAATTTATTAAAATAAGTTAACAGTGGAGTTTTCCACATTGATTGACTCTTTCTTTCATGAACAAGTTCTCTGTAGCATGAGATACTATTTGATAGCATTTTACCCACAAGAGAGCTTCTTTCAAAATTGGAGTCAAACATGTCAAACCCTACCATTGCTTTATCAACTAAGTTTATATCATATAATAATGTTTTGTTGTCATTTCAATAATCTTCACAGCATCTTCACCAGGAGTAGATTGCATCTCAAAAAACCACTTTCTGTGCTCATCCATAATAACTCCTCATCCATTCAAGTTTTATTACAAGATTGCAGCAACTCAGTCTCATCTTCAGGCTCTACTTCTAATTTTAGTTCTCTTGCTATTTCCACCACATCAGCACTGACTTCCTCTACTGAAGTCTCAGAGCCTCCAAGTCACCCATGAGGGTTAGAATCCACTTCTTCCAAACTCATATTCATGTTGATATTTTTACCTCTTCCCATGAATCATGAATATTCTTAATTGCATTTAGAATGGTGAACCGTTTCCAGAAGGTTTTCAATTTACTTTGCCCAGATCCATTACAGGAATCACTATTCATAGCAAATATGGCCTCATGGAATGGATTTCTTAAATAATAAGAATTGAAACTCAAAATGACTCCTTGAACCATGGGCTACAGAACAGATGCTGTGTTAACAGACATAAAAACAACATTCATCTCCTTGTCCATCTCCATCAGAGCTCCTGGGTGACCAGGTGCAATGCCAGGGAAGCACTATTTTTTTTTTTTTTTGCCATTAAGAGCTGATTNTTTTATGGTTTTTTGTGCAATTGTGAATGGGATCAGTTTCTTGATTTCTCTGTTGCTTCATTGTTGGTGTATAAAAATGCAACCGATTTCTGTACGTTGATTTTGTACCCAGGGCAGCACTATTTTGAAAGGAATATTTTTCTCTGAGTAGCAGGGCTCAAAAGTGGGTTTAAAATATTCAGTAAACCATGTTGTAAACAGATGTGCTGTCATTCCATTTCTAGGGCACAGGCACAGAATTAACATAATTTGTAAGGGTCTGAGGATTATTGTAATAGTCAATGAGCACTGGCTTCAACTTAAAGTCATCAGCTGCACTGGACCCTAACAAAGCCTGTCCTTTGAGGCTTTGAAGCCAGGCATGAACTTCTCCTCTTTAGCAATGAAAGTCCTAGATAATATCTTTTTCCCATGTAAGGCTGTTTCATCTACTTTGAAAATCTGGTTTTTCGTGTAGCCACCTTCATTAATTATCTTAACGAGATCTTCTGGATAACTCACTACATCTTCTACATTAGCACTTGGGGGTTCACCTTGTACTTTGATGTTTATGGAAATGGCTTCTTTCCTTAAACCTATTGCACCCCCTCTGCTAGCTTCAAACTTTTCTTCTGCAGCTTCCTCAGCTCTCTCAGCCTTTACAGAATTAAAGAGAGTGAGGGCCTTGTTTTGGATTAGGCTTTGGCTTAAGGGAATGTTGTGGCTGGTCTGATCTCCCCAGACCACTCAAATTGTCTCAGTATCAGCATTAAGACTCTTTTGGTTGCTTATCATTCATATGTTTATTGGACTAGCACTTTTGATTTCCTTCAACAACTTTTCCTTTGAATTCACAAGTTGGCTAACAGATGCAAGAGGCCCAGCTATCATCCTGTTTTGGCTTTCAACATGCCTTCCTCAGTAAGCTTAATCATTTCTACCTTTTGATTAAAGTGAGAGACATATGACTCTTCTTTTTTCACTAGAACACCTGGAAGCCACAGTTAATAACTGGACTAACTTCCATACTGTTGCTCAGGGAATAGGGAGACCCAAGGAGAGAGACAGAGGTGGTGGAGTGGTTGGTCAATGGAGCAGTCAGAACACACACATTTGTGGATCAAGTTTGCCATCTCATATGCGTGCAGTTCATGGAGCCCCAAAACAACTAGAATAGTAACATCCAAGGTCACCGATCACAATAACAAATACAATAATAATGAAAAAGTCTGAAATGTTCTGAGGATTACCAAAATGTGACATGGAGACACAAAGTGAGCAAATATTGTTGGGTAAATGGCACCGGTAGGCTTGTTCAACACAGGTTTGCCACAAACCACACACACATATCTACATGATAAAACTGTGAGATATATACATACCCACTATATCCACAGTTATCTGTGGACTACAATAAAGCAAAAGCAAAGTTTTTAAATATAAAATTAGGTATACCTATATATGGATGGGTCAGAGGCATCATCCATGGTACCATTTTGGCTCCCATAAAGGCCATCCTAGGACATTTATGATAAATGAGGCTGTCTGATGCTCCCAAGTCTCTCCCTGTACTCTCTGGATCAAATTCACACCCTGTGCAACACAATTGTGCCCTTTACTATGTGTGAATTCCAAGGACTTGGCTTTCAAAGGCTTATCCTTAAGACTCTTCTCTCAGGCCAATAACCTGAATGGAATTAAATTATCTTGTGAAATAAATCCACAGGATAAAAATAGCTTTTGAATCTATCCTAATTAAATGTGTTCTCTTCAAAGTCAGCCATATCAGTTAGAGCCTGCATATGGGATTCAAGCTGAAGAGTAAATTAAAATAAATTCTCAAAGCTGAACCACCGATGCCAAGGATTTAAATAAAACTTCTCAAGATGTGGGCTGAGAGAGCTTCACAGAAAAGACATCAGGCTATAGTGTCCATCCTCCATAGCTGAAGACAAATGAAACAAGTGGACTGAGAGGCGGTCACATCCCGCACAGGAGAGCAAGCGGGCCACCTCACACCAGTGTGGTGTGGTACTCAAAGCCTCCAAAGATCAGAGAAGATGAGTTTTGGCCTCATTGTTATTTTCCACTGCTTCCATCTGAATGATTGTGTTACTGACCACCCCTCTCCCCACGCTGACCCAAATTCATATGGTGAAATCCTATCCCTCAAAGGTGATGGTATTTGTGGGGCCTTTGAGAGGTGCTTAGGTCATATGGATGGAACCCTCACGAATGAGGTAAGTGCCTTTATAAAAGACACTCCAGAGAGTTCCCTAACCCCTTCTGCCATGTGAGGACATAAAGAAAATATGGCTATCACCAGATGCCGAATCTGCTGCCACCTTGATCTTGGACCTCCAGCCTCTAGAACTGTGAGAAATAACTTTCTGTTGTTTACAAGCCACCCAGCTTGTGGTATTTTGTGAAAGCAGGCCCAGTGGATGAAGACACACACTCTGCCTCCTTTTCATGAATTAAAGTTGCCCTATCACAGGAAGGGGAATAAGAAGCACCCTCTTTAGTGTTAAAGTGTGCAAGTCTCTCCTGAGGAGACAGTGTAACCCAGTGGCTAACGATACAATTTGAATTGTGTCTTTACTACCACTTAACAGTGTGGCTGTTGAACCTTTCTAAAACTTGAATAAGATTATTGTTATATAATAATAGTGCTAGAAGGATGAGGGCAGAAATACAGGTAAAGACTGGCTGTCACAAATGCTCCATGTAGCTCTTGTTGCCATAATTAATATTATTCTTTGGATTTACAGAAGTCCCTGTCAAATAGGGAAGTCATAATTCAATGTGGGGAAGACTCTCTCTGGGGTAAACAGAGCACAGATGGTTGGACAAGCCACACACAGGAGAACAAAAGCGGAGTTCATGGCCCAGAGTCTGATGCTACCATCAGGAAGATCTCTGAACTCCCTCCACCACCAGACTCCTCTCCCTGCCCCCCCACCAGCAATCCCCTCCCATCATGCCCTGGGCAGAATGCCATGACAGGAAATTTTCCATGCTGGAACTGCCAGGAGAACAGAGTGCCTGATCAAGGAAGCTCCAAGCACAGGCCATCTACAGCAACCTGTGGCAGACCCACGAGTGAAGAATGAGTTGGAGATTCCTGATCACATCCAAGCAGAAGATTCCCACTGCTGGTGTCCAGCCTGGCTCCAAGCTCTATGCCCATTTCTCTGCCTCACAGCTGAGGCTGAGACAAGGGGCTGTGTCTAGTTGAGATTTTAGGGTCCTGTCCAGAGATAACATTTCCATATTGTGCCTGTTATACTTCGTTTGCTTTCTCTCTTCTCTCCAGCATCGGCATCGCTGATCAGTCCTGATGAATTCTTTCCTAGCCTCACTCCTCCTCCTGTGACTCCAAGATATCTAAGGATAGTCAGTTTCTGAAACCCTTTCATACTTTCATAGTGATGTCAATACTGTTCTGAGCCCACAAAAGAAACAGCATTAGCAAGGCTAATAAACTGCAAATTTAAATCAGGAAATTCTTTTCCTTTGACATTCATACTCCTAACATAAAATGATTTTTTTTTCTCAAAAGGAAACAATTGCATCTCAAGAGGAAGACAGTTTATATGGCAACTTAGCTACAATGTTACGTAAAGAGCAGAAAAACACTGACCACAGGGGAAAAAATTAAGAATAAACATGGTCTAACACTCACTGTTAGATTTCCCATCTTCCCCAATCTTGTGCCTGGACAGTTTCATCTCCTATCCGTTTGCATTTTGAGATCTAACAGTGGCACCAGATTTTAAGCCCAAAGTACATTATAATCAGAAAATTGTGTGCCATGACATGGAATCAATATTCGGGAGGGGCTACAGATGTTCAATATTACCAAGCAGGACACTACTTATCAACAGTTCACCTCGTAGTTGCTTGACTGGGGAGCTGTAACCCCAACTGACCAAGATTCTTATCACGGTAATGTAGGGCAAGAGTTAGCTACACTCTTCAGTACAGGTATGGATTCTTAAAATGGAATGGATTGCTTCCAATGTTAAAACAGAAAAAGTGAGCAACAATGTATTCAGCACCTTGCAGGGTCTGGCTGTATGAATTCACGAACAGTCTCGGTGGAGCAGTTCAAGCTGGTTTTATGAACACGACATGGGGGCAGTTCTGGTTTGCAGGCAATGTGGAAAACCAGGTTATTTATTCTAATGGACACATCTTTGTGAATTTAATTCTAAAAAGATTTCAACTGACTATCAGGAAAAACAGAAGGGTGGATGAAGCCAGGAGAGCAAACGGGATGAATTAGAAGAGGAGTTACCAGTGACCAAAACTCACCTATAGATGATTCCTTTCTCGTGTAGGAACATGAGCGCCGAAATGATTTCTGCAGCATAGAAACGAGCTCGTGCTTCATCAAAACGACGAGACTTCTGAATGTGAAACATCAAGTCGCCCCCATTCACAAACTCCATCACAAAGAACAGACGATCCTGGATACAAACACAAGAGAGGATCCAACGTGGTGTAGCCATTAGCCTAGAATCTGGTCAGCATCATGTTACCTGTGGTAACGGTGGCGGCATGGGGAGAAGAGGTCATCGAGTGGAGGTACTCAGTGGAACATTCTGATGGGGATAGTGCAAAGCATGAGGGTCTGGGAGGATGGAAGGGAGTGACCCCTGGATCTCCTTTAAGTAATTCCACATAGCCTTGATCTCTGCAGTAAATGAAAGTAGGAAAGTCTCAGAAGCCTTTGGTTCGAGAAGCAGCTCAGCACTTAAACACCATGTAACCATGAGTTTAATTTGTTTGGACATTGGACATTAGCAAAGCGGGGGTCATGGCACTATCCCTAGCCGGATCACGGGGCTTTAGAAAGTGGAGGAGAGCAACATAAATGGAAAGACACATGCTGCTCGCTCTCTGGAACATGCAGGGTTAATTATAGAGTGCAAGGGACATCAACCAGGTCCTCACACTTGGGCAAGGAACAGTCACAGAAAGAGGAAAACGTTTTAGACAAGCCTGCCAAACAGCAGTCTAACGGCAGCCTCAGAGTAGCCCCAACATTAGAAATTCCATTCAGGTCATCAGGAGATTCCGAGTCAGAAGTGGGGACATGCAGACTGGCGTGATGCTGGCTCCACTTGGTAGGAGCTCTTGACCCCGCAGAGGAAATGGGCTCTTACGGCTCCCCATGCAACGCACTGAGTACTGAGAATGTGGTGTGAACACAGTGCCTTTATTAATAAAAGGAATGTGAAGTCTCAATGGAAAAGTGATGTCTCCAAGACTGAAAGTATCAAGTGTTTTGTTTCAGGAACCTCTGAGATCAATGGATTTCCTCACTCCCTCCAGTAACATTTATGAAGTTCCTGGCTCGCTAGGCACTGAATGAGGTTCTGGGGATCCAAAAACAGGTATAACATAGATACAACCTCTGCCCATAGAGAGTCTGGTGGGGAGACAGACACTGCTTAAAAACAAACAAACAAACAAACAAGGAGTCATATCAACAAGTAAAGTTATAAATTCAGGTAAGTCCTGTGAAGAAAAAGTGGAGGAAGCAATGACATCTGGTCATCTGCTGGGAGATCAGTGGAGGTGTCTCTGAGTGAGTGACATGTAAGCAAAGGTCTACAGGATAACCCCACAGGGCCAGCCATCATCCTTTGAGGGAGGCATGTCATATTGTAGGAAACCAGTTCTTGCCAATTCACAAAGGATGTGTACTGAGAACTCATCTTTCCTTGTGGTTTTCAGTGCCCCAGCTTTGCTCAGGGTGTTACCCCCCCATCCACAGGCAAGCAGCGGACACAGCTCGTGTGTGGTGTAGCCCATGCTCCCACGTCACTGTTGGCTTCATTGAGCCTTCCTGATCAGAAAACAGAACTCATGACCTCCTAGTCCTGATGTTAAGTAAGACCTTAATTCAGAAAAAAAAAAAAAGTCCTCTGGGCCTATGAAACTTCTATTAATGAGAAGCATGAATTTAAGAGTGAAGATGGGGGTTTGCACCTGAGTGAGCATCCAACTCTTGATTTCGTCTCAGGTCACAATCTCACGGTTGTGTTTGAGCCCTGCATCAGGCTCTGTGTTGACAATGTGGAACCTGCTTGGGATTCTCTCTCCCCCTCTCTGTGCTCCTCCCCAGTTTGCACGCTCACTCATGCACACTCTTTCCTAATAGATAGATAGATAAAAATTAAAAAAAAAAAAAAAGAGTGAAGATGGAATGGCAAAGTTCACAAACACAGAAACAAAAACCAAACAATAACAAAACAACTCGAGGTAGGCCAGTGTAAGCCAACCGAAAGCTAAATACAGTGAGCCGTCTGACTAAGCTAGTGTGTCTGTGTCACACACACTCATTTGAGTGTGACTGAGAAGTGGAGTGGCAGATGTGGTTGGGATAAGCTTTGTTGAGCAATGGTGTTCTTTATTTGGGAAGGACCCAAGTGGAAAGAGCAGGGCAGGGTGGAGTGGGATGCAGGCTAAGTATGCAATGGAGACATGTCCAAGAGCTGCAAATGCACAGGCCACTGCAATGATGATGCTGTGTCCATTTTGGAAGGGCAGCCAACGGGGACCCAATGAAGACTCAAGTGGTAAAGCCACCCAAACCACCCCTCAACAAGTAGGTCAGCCTTACACATTTTTGTTAACTGGCCTGTTCACCTTCCTCATGGCTGTGACTGGCAGTCACATGAATTCTAAGAGCTCAAAATACCTGATTACGGAACTGGGTCAGTAGGTAAGCAACCATTCCTGAGGGTGCGAAAACTCAGTGTACTTGGCAAGAGTTTCTAAGGCAGTAGGCATCAAAAAGACGAGGGTATTCTAAGGGCAGTTTCATCCATTTCTAGTTTCCCCCAAATCATTCTCCTAAAGTCTGAAAGCCAGAGCAGGAGCTGAATTCCAAATCTGGGGGAGGAAGTACTGCCTTCTCGTTTCTCTCATCTGTTCCTCAGGCCAGCCCTGGAGATGGGTTCTCAGAAAAAGCAGGAG
>NW_027527551.1:7600644-7674851 GCF_008692635.1 Crocuta crocuta | reverse complement strand
GTGGAAAGGTGGAAAACAGGCATTTCCTTTCATTTAAAGTTTCTTTTTTTTTAAACGTTTGTTTATTTTTGAGAGCAAGCATGAGTGGGGGAGGGCAGAGAGAGAGAGGGAGACACAGAATCCGAAGGCTCTGAGCTCTCAGCACAGGGCCCGAACCCATGAAGTGAGATCATGACCTAATCCCAAGTTGGACGCTATCCAGGCGCCCCTCAGAGTTTCACTTCTAACTTCCTATCTGGCACCACCGGAATAACTCTCCTCCCTCAGGCTATGTACGGCTCTTGAAGCAAGCGGGAAGGGGGAACAAGCCAGTCAGATACAATGGTGATTTAACAAAAAGTAATGGTCCAACCTATCAAATCAAGACCTAAAATAATATTACAAGGTAGAAAAATAAAAACGTGTCCATTAACTCACTAAATGCCTTTGCTGAGAGGAGGCCCTCTGTTTACATGCATATCGCTTCACCCTATTAATGGCCTTTCCGATGCCTAAAGTTACCAGGCCGTCAAGCTTGTTGGAACAACATCCAAATGAGATGCAGTCAGCCCTGGTTTGGGTCTCAGGGCTCCATGGGAGTAAAGGATCTGGTATGCAGGCTTTATAGTACCTAATAAGGCTTTCAGAGATCTTTTACACCATTAAGGTTCTCAACAAGAAGGAATGTTTACTGAACACACACAATACCAGGTCCTGGGGAGAGACAATGTATTGTAAAATGAATGTGAGCCCACACCTGCTCTTAAGAATTTCAGAGAAATGCAGATAGAGCACATCACCCCAGTGTGCTCAGTGCAGTGGACGCACACAGGGGCTGTCATGGGAATAGATCAGGGGACCTGAGCAGCCTGGAGGCTGGGGTGGGACTTGGGTAAGAGGAGCTAATTCCCCAGACTTGAAGGACGAGGAAGCAGAAGTCAGGCCAGTGTGGGGAGGCATCAAGGTATATGAACAGCTGAACTGACAGTTATGAGCAGGATACAATGGCTACAAGGGAAACTGTCCCTAAGCGCTGAAGCTGCTGAGTGTGGGGCATCACAGGAATACTGCTGCTTTCACAGTCAAGTGTTGACAGAAGAAGCAAAAGGCTATGGGGGTGCCTGGGTGGTCAGTCGGTTAAGTGTCTGACTCTTGATTTCGGCTCAGGTCATCATCTTGGAGTGTGTGAGCTGGAGCCCCGCGTTGGGCTCTGCACTGACAGTGTGACGCCTGCTTGGGATTCCCTCTTTCTCCCGCTCTCTCTGTTCCTCCCCCCAACTTGTGCTCTCTCTTTCTCAAATAAACTTAAAAGATTTTTTTAAAAAGGCAAAAGGCTAGTTAGGTTACTTCCTTTCACCCCATCCTCAGGTCACCAACAGGTGAGAAGTACTGGGCTGTAGTCCTGTTCAGAGAGACGCTCCCTCACCTGTTGGTCTCTACAATTACAGGCCCAGCGTCTGGGCTAAACCCGCTATGGTGCATGACTGAAGACGACACCCCGTGAGTACTGGAATCTGCCACATAAACTACAACGTCAGCGACACACACACACCAGCCCAGCTAAATGCTCCTGCCGAGGAATGAGTTCCACCAACCTGAGGGAAACCTCTCATATTGAGCGCACGCCCTTTACAAAGCAGAGACACGTACGCGAAGTTGTGACGGGAGGCAGAAGACGGCCTCTTGCCTACAACTCCACTCCCAGTCTGTGCCGCCACAGACCTAGTCTCCCTCATCACCTGACAAACACAACGTTATGCTTCACGAACTCCACTGTGAAGCAAGGAAAGGAAACATCTGCTGGGACCCGAGTTTAGGGAGGCAGCGCATAATGGACTCAGGTTGCCGGTTAGTCACGTCTGGGGCAGGGAACAGTTTCCAAATCCCACCTGTGGCAGCGAGTATAAAAACAATGGTTTCTGTGTGTAAGCCTGTGTAGACAGCCATCCCCGCTTTTCTCAGGTCCAGTCTCCTAGAAACGGAGTCTGGATACCTGCGCAGCCTCTTCTGAGGCCTCTGACTCCTCTCAGGTAAATTGTGCTCTGGTCTGTATCAGTCGGTTGGGTGTCCGACTTCAGCTCAGGTCATGATGTCACAGTTCGTGGGTTCGAGCCCCGTGTCGGGCTCTGTGCTGACAGCTAGCTCAGAGCCTGGATCCTGCTTCAGATTCTGTGTCTCCCTCTCTCTCTGACCCTCCCCTGCTCACGCTGTCTCTCTCTGTCTCTCAAAACAAAACAAAAAAAAACCAACAGCAACCAAAAAAAAAAAAGAAAAGAAAAGAAACCTAAGGTCCCTGAGACTGGAGACCGGTTTAACCTCAGTTCTAAAGCCAAGTGGCCCAGCCCTTTGTCCCCTGCTCCTCTTTTGTCCCCCATTCAACCAACCACAAAGGCAAGTCATTAACACCGGTGAGGAACCTGGGGGAATAAAAACAACACACAAATCCTTTTGTCCCACGCCTCCCTTAGGATTAGGAGGCCAAGGAGCTGGTGCCTGGTTAATAATAGAATTCCTGTCATCGCCTGCCTGGCTCCATTAACCCGCTGCAACCTGGGCCAAATCTGTCCTGGCTATCAGTTCAGGGCTATTACTTCTCCAGGTCAAAGGGGATAAAAATATCCCCCAAAGTGATAGCGGCTGTCAGTATGAGCAGTGTGCATTCCCTAAAGGCCCTCATAAAGACTGTTCTTTAGGAATTAAACTGAGGGGCACCTGGGTGGCTCAGTCAGCTAAGTGTCCGACTTCGGTTCAGGTCGTGATCTCTGGGTTTGAGAGTTCAAGCCCTGTGTCGGGCTCTGTGCTGACAGCTCAGAGCCCGGAGCCTGCTTTGGATTCTGTGTCTCCCTCTCTCTGCTCCTCCCTGACTCATACTCTGTCTCTCAAAAATACATAAAACATTAAAATAAATAAATAAAAATAAGGGAATTAAACTGATAGGCAACTGTATAAAGAAAAGTTCAAGACAAAACACTTGGGTCAAGGAAAAGTGATCTACCCAGATGATACCTGTGTCAAGACAACATCATCTGAAGAGGATGACTGTAGAGGAACCAGGGATGAGACCCACTTGGGTCACTGTGGTAGGTACCTTTGGAGGTTCAGCTCATTGATCCCTTTCTCAGACAAGTGCCCTGGCATGGTCACAGAGGGCCATGCTGGACACCCCAAAAGCAGTCAATTAGACCAAGCTGGCCACCCCCTCTCCAATCTCTTTCCCAGAAAACTGGAACTGAGATGGAAAGGTTAATTTAGGCGTGCGGGGTGCAGGAGCTGAGGAAATGCGAACTAGGAAGCTGAGGTTATCTTTGTTGTGTGACCACGTGAGATGTCTTGGTAAAACAGAATACTGAAAGCATGGCTGGACAGGTAGACAGACAGAAGGACAGGAGAAAAGAATGGAGCAGAAACATAGAGTGAGGCAGAGACAAGAGATAACGGAGCATGAGGGAGACAAAAAGGAAACCACCGGGGCCCCTCACGCCTTTCCACTTTCAGATCCTGAAGAGACACAGACAAAGTTGGCCCTTGGGTTCTAAGAGACACACCCTGTATCTCTACATCTTTATTTTCACTTCTCACTTTTTTGCATGACCTTGGTTAAACTGCTTTCTGTACTTGCTACCAGGAGAATTTTAACTGTGACACACAATTTTTAAGGGGCAGAAGGTATACTTACTCATAAATCTGGACAACAATACCTATAACCATAACAATCATGTGCAGATTAAACCAGAAGCACAGTGCCTCATAAGGGCCAGGCCCAGAAGAGCCTCCACAAACAGAAACTACTGTTATTAGTACATCATGCAAAGCGGTTAAAGTGTATTCCAGGAGGCCTTCGCTCAGTGCCCAAGTCCCTTATATCACCAAGACAAAGCAGAGCGCTCTGATGAGGGCATGTGGCCTCCGGAGCCAGTACACCTGAGATGCCAGAGCAGCTCCCACTATGCTGTGTTTCTTTTTTCTCTCAAAACTCCAATCTGCAAAACAAGGAAAATAAGAGGACTGAACTCCAAAGTGTATGAGCATTACATGATTTAAGCTAAGAATTTCCAACGGCGCCAGGCACACACTGAATGCTCACTAACGGTCAGCAAATATTATCCTATCACTATGGCTTCCGCCATCATGGTCGTCCGCTCCTGGGGCCCTGGCCCCCTGGGGGTAGGGCGCGTCTTGGGCAGTGAGCTGCTTGCAAGGATGCAGAGACGTTGCCTCTCAGGCTGGCACGTAGACAGAAATAAAATGGCGGCCAAAACAGCAATGTGAATGGGAGACGACAATCTGGAGGGTTCAAGGAGTCAGGAGGCCACACAGGCCAGCTGCGGGCTATTTCTGATACTGCGTGGTCGTGGCCTTAACCCATTAAGGAGAACTTTTCTTTCTGGGAAGTGATTACAAAGCGAGAGGTTGGTTACAAAACTAGATTTGATAACCAAAGCATGTCAACCGAGGGTTTCAGTTCCAGCAAGTTTTCGGATTTTCTAATGGTAGATGATAATATTCTCTACTTTAAGAGCTTGATAATCATAACTGTTACTGTTGCAAAGCAAATGGACCGCTAATGTATCAGAGTGAGACTTTTTGTAGTAGCTCTTCTCCCCTTCCCTGCAGTTGATTCACTCTTGTCAACAAATTGAAAACGATTTTCCTGTTTAAAGCAAGAGTCCATAGTCTGTACCTGTCATCAACAGATACAAATTTTTAGCTGCAGATGTATTACAGCAAGGATGCAGATTACCTTTTGTAAATAATTCAAAGAATAGCAACAGCATTTAATGAGTCTCGTGATGGTTTTAAAGCAATGTTAAGCTGAGAGTCTCATCTAGACTTCCCTATGCAACTTCTCAGAATTCCTTTGGAATTATTTCTAAACAAGTAACATACCAACCCTGTATCAAAAGCTGCAGAGTGTCACTGACTGGTTGTGGGCAGGGAGAAGGAAATCTCCAGTAACAGACAGCATTGTGTTGAATTTCTCATAAGCACTCCTTGCTTTATGATTTTGCTCCAACAAAGTCATCCACAGGGTGAATAAGGAGTTCAAATCAACAGGAAACAGTTACTGACGTCAAAGAGGTCACAGTGGAAAAGCACCCTCATGAGGAAATCTGATTGCACCATGCCTGAACTGGAAACAACTTAAATTTAACCACATTAAGAATGATTACAAAGGCTTCAAGGAAGAAACAAGGACAGGGAATCTAATGGCTTCCTTTTTTTTTTTTTTTTGACTTACCATTTTGTGCAGCCCAGACGATAATAGACGTTAATTCAATCACTCAGCAACCCCTCTCTCAAGCCCACAGGCATGATACATCCTGTCTGAGCTCAGACACTAGTCTTCAGGAAGGTGAAATATGTCTCCAATATAACGAGCCCTTAGGAACCTGTATTTCAAACCTAGAGGGACACTCCACTCTTTCCAAGACCAAGAGTTTTCCTAGTTACACTATCATCACCTGTACTGAAACGTGACAAGGCTCACTGGCACGTATAACGGCCTGGGCTGTGTGAGGCAATCTAACTTGCAGCTGAACACACAAAGTGAGGCATTAGAACCAGAATATTCATGCTTTTAATGTTTTGGGTTTTTTTTTTTTTTGAGAGAGCGTGCAGGCAAGTGGAGGAGAGGCAGGGAGAGAGGTACAGAGGGTCCTAAGTGGGCTCTGTGCTGACTGCAGAGAGCCCAATGTGGGGCTCAAACTCACGAACCTCGAAATCATGCCCTGAGCCATTTGGATGCATGACCCACTGAGCCACTCAGGTGCCCCTGAGCCAGAACAGTTTCTTCTTCTTTTTTTTAATGTTTATTTATTTTTGAGAGACAGAGACAGAGCGTGAGAGGGGAAGGGCAGAGAGAGAGGGAGACAGAATCTGAAGCAGCCTCCAGGGTCCAAGCTGTCAGCACAGAGCCTGAATTGGGGCTTGAACCCACAAATTGCGAAATCATGACCTGAGCTGAAGTTGGAAGCTTAACTGAGCCACCCAGGTGCCCCAGAATATTTTTAAAGCATAAATAAGCAGTCAACATGACTGGAGAAAGAGCAATGTTGGAGCTTAAGTTTTCTATTTCCTGGCAGAGCCCCCTCTGGTCTTTCACTTGAATGATAACACTCAGTAATTGCCAAGGGGAGAAGGAGCAGTAATCAATATCACAAATACATTCTCTAGTCCAAAATATCCAAGTTTGTGATTCGCCATTAATGAGACAATTTATCATAAAATTTTAAACTGAACTATTTTAAATAGAATTAAATAGTATGTTTTTATACTTTCAAAAAAATAAGAATGGTCCGTACACATCTTGCCCAGTCTCACTGAGCTACACCAGCTTTGTGTGCGTGGTCTTGTTTTCTTTGAAGGACCTGAAATCTTTGAAGGCAGAGCCCTGATCTAAATGATAGGTCTCTACTACCACCAAGCATAGTGCCTGGGCCTGGCAGGAGTAAATAAACCTTTGGGGAGCTAACATGGCAGGAGGCCATTTCTGTTTTCTCTTACGATTTAAACCAGAACATCAGAAAATCTGGAACTGCCAAGATTGCTTCTACCCATTCATTTTACGTAAGTGCAATGGAGTAAACTGCCTTACCCACAGTTAAAATAGTTTATGGAAGAACACCAAATGAGAAGCAGATCTGCTGGACACACCACTTCATTTCTCTTTATTTATAAAACTTTGGCTTTTCTCTGTTTTTAAAAGTAATTACTGGGGCGCCTGGGTGGCTCAGTCAGTTGAGGGTCTGACTCAGGTCATGATCTCATGGTTCATAGGATCAAGCTGCTCACTGGGCTCTGTGCTGACAGCTCTGTCCTGCTTGGGATTCTCTGTCTCTCCCTCTCTCTCTGCACCTTCCTGGCTTGCACACACACTCTCTCTCAAAGTAAATAAACATTAAAAAAAATAATAATTACACATTCACAGTTCAAATGTAGTTATAAATTATAAATACATAGAAAATTGAGGAAAAAATTAAAAAGTGAAAATAAAATAACCTATAAACCTGATACCCAGAGACAGAAGTCCAAATACAAGGAGAAACGAAACTATTTGTGGCTTTTAGGATACAAGGAACTGGAGATTTCAGGGCAAGTAAGAAATTTAACAAGGATGTTTTTAACTAGAATTTATTTACCCCTGATGTCCTACTTAACCACTCTTTAAAGAAGAGAAAAACAGAATATGAAAAATACATCTTTCCTTTTTTACTTATATTACATAATATTTCCAGATGTAGTCATTAAACTGTATTTTTTAAATAGGGGCACACTATTTCCAGTGGTATTTCTGTGAAGTGCTACACTTAGCTGGATTTCTGATTAAGTTAATGGAAATAAAGCGGAAATTGTATGAGTATCTACTTTGTATACTATGATAAAGGCCATTTTTATTAGCCTGGAAAAACAGGCATCTTAGAACAGATTATTGCCAACTGGTCATGGTATTTTGATTCTGAATTAAATTGACAAATCTAAATTCTGAACTTTGATTTACCAGAAGATATCTTAGGTTATTATTTCCTTTTTAAAAAGGGTTTCATCACTTAAAAATATGCACAATAGAATTCCTTTAAATCATTATTTCACAAGATACAATTTTCTGTGTAAAGGTTTTGGTTTAAGCACCAAATAGAAGGTCTATTAAAGATATTATGGATTTAGGGGTGCCTGGGTGGCTTAGTCAGTTGAGAGTTTGATTTTGGCTCAGGTCATGATCCCAGGGTGGTGGGATGGAGCCCCATGCTGGGCTCTGCCCTGAGCATGGAGCCTGCTTAAGATTCTTTCTCACTATTCCTCCACCCCACTCCCCTGCTTGCTTGTGCTCTCTCTCTCTCGCTCTATCAAAAAAAGAAAAAAAAGATATTTATGGATTTAGTTTGTACAGGGCTATCGGATAGAGTAAAAATGCCATTTACTTATTTAGATCATTTTTCGTGACAGGTTCCTAAATTCTCAGCCTCTTAAGGAAGGCAAGATTTCATCTCTCCCTATGATCTGTGGATGAATTAGACATGTCTGCCTCACAAGAGGAGATTCTGGGTTATAGTCATCTAAATAAACATTGTGCTTAGTTAGGGAAGCAGCAAATCAGGCCAAGAATATTCTGTAAGCCAAGAGTCCGTTCCTCCCTCTGCTCTACCGTCTTGTAGTACCTGCCGAATTTCCACCTGGGATGTGCGTTCCACTTGCTGTTTTGAGTTTGGTTCTTCCAGCGCAGCCACAGCGCCTTCTTCTCTGGCCCTTCAGTGGGGAATGAGATCTGCTCAAGCAAATGATGCCCCAACAGCCCTTTTCTGAACCCCTTCTGCACTACAGGCCACATACTGATCTCTGCTGTCCATGGAGGAAGAAAGACTCAGACTTACTTAGATAAAGGTAGGGAGACTGAAGTAACAGAAGCAGAGTCTAATAAGATGGCAGGGCAATCACAAATAGTTTTAAAGGTTTAGCCAGGGGAGAGGATATGGTGTAAGCTTCAGCTGATTACGTGGAATTCCAATGGGCCCTTTAAAATCCCAAGGACGGGAGCAGAGACTAAGACAGCGACACCAACACTCTCATTCAAGGTCCAATTACAGCTTTAGTCTTGTGATGAACTGACTTCATTTGGACACTGGGTTCCTCCTCCCATGAAACCACTTCCTTCTGGTTTTTCTTCCTGACTTTCTGCCACCCTTCTCCACTCTTACTTAGAATTCTTTTCTCAGCTCTCCTCTCTACCTACCAAAATATTTTAAATTACACTTTTGGGGTGCCTGGGTGGCTCAGTCGGTTGAGTGTCTGTCTGACTCCTGATTTTGGTCCAAGTCATGATCTCATGGTTTGTGGGTTCAAGCCCCATGGAGGGCTCTACACTGACAGCGTGGAGCAAACTTGAGATTCTCTCTCTTTTTCTCTCCCTCTCTGTCCCTCCCCATTTATGCACACATTCTCTCAAAATAAGTAAATATATTTTTAGTATTAAAAAAATACACTTTCTACTATACCCAGAGGACACTGAGGGCACCAAAATTCAATTTCACATCTGAACCATGTTCCTGAGCAACAAACTTCTTACCACTGGGCTTCCTGCAAAGTGAATTAATCATTCCCCCAGGCTCCCAACTGGCCAGAACTGTGGCCACTCCTCCTACTCTCTTACCCTGAAAAGTCCTATCGATTCCACCTCCTTAGTGTGTCCTTGACTCCACTCAGTGACCGCTTCCTTGGAGCAGGCAGATCTGACGGGCCCCTGTTTTAGCATCCTTACCAGATCTGCTACCCCCTGGTCTCCTCCTCCTGCAGATAGCCACTAGTGAGTGCCTCCTAAAATGCACATCTTATGTTGCCCTCTGCCTTAAAACCCTTGCCAACCCCCTTCACCTCCATGACTGAGTCCAAGTTCCTTTGCAAAGGATGTCAGGCTCATGATGACTTTGCTTCTTCATCACTACCCACATTTCCTCTCCTACAGTTCTGCATCAATTTTTTGGGGTGTCCTGGCACATCATACATTTTCATCCTCTGTGCCTTTGCACTATTACCTCTCTCCGAGAGGCCCGTCCTGTGTCCTCCCCTCAGCGCCTATGACTGTAGGGCTCAAATTCATCCTCAAAACACGGCTTGGACAGCTTCTTCTCTAAGAGTCCTTTCAACATTCACAAGAGCCAAGTCATGACTTTTTTCTATCACACGGTTATAGGTGTCTGTGTTTAAGATGATCCCTGACTGAAAGCAACGAGAGGGCAGGTCCACATTTTGTTTTTCCTTATGTCTTAAGTCCCTGGCACACAATGTGTGCCAAGGAAACATTTACTGAATTGAATTAAAAATGCAGAATAGACATGATAGTACCATTCAATATAGAAAGAGCCACCGTGTCCAGTGGCTAGTGTCTACTTTCAATATTTAGAGAGCATTCCATTCTGATCTAAGGTATCTCTAAGTTGAAATAGCATTTTCCATGTATGGAAAACAAAAGAAAACAGTGAGCATGCTTCCCACAAAGCACGCTGGTATTGCTACTAGCACATTTTTCTACACTGGTTGAGAAATGTTTCTTAAAGCTTTGATTATCTCTGTTTGTAAAATCCAGTCACATGCATCACACATGGGATGGGAATCTGACTCACAGATAGGCTGGCACCCTGTGCAGTTCAGGGTGGAGACGATTTTCATAAAAAGTTACTGATTCAACACCTTGATGGTAAAGTACAAGCATAATCATTAAATGCCAAAACAAGAGAAGCTGTGCTATTTCAATCTCTTGCTTTTAAATATAACCCATTATAAATATATGCTCACTGAACTAATCTTTGGCTCCCTACATGCCCTGGGCTCTGATACGTCTGCCTTATCACAGCAGGCTTCACGGCTCAGAGCTGCTGGCAGTGTGGTAACCTTGGCTCAGACTTAACAGACACGCTCTGTTTCCACCCAGTCTCCTCCCAGCCAGGGCCTGAGACTTAGCGAATGCCACAGTGCAGCCACTGATAACTGTTACAGGACCCCAAACAGAGGAACCCCATCTGTTTACAAACTCAGGGGGAAAAAAAACCCAATGCTTATAATTTTAAGAGGAATATTTAACACACTTTGCTTTGGCCCCTGTAAAAAGTAAAGTGATCTTCTAGTCCATTTAACTTCCTATATCTAGGACATATCACCTATGCCTCATTCATATAAGGCAGTGGTTTTCAACCAAGGAGATCCTTTCCTCACCCCACCCAGGGGACATCTGGCAAGATCTGAAGACAGTTTGGGTTGTTACAACTAAGGAGACGCTATTCACATGCAGTGAGCAGAGGCCAGGGGGTGCCTCTGGTCCAACAATGCATAGGACAGTCCCACGTAAGAAAAGATTATCCTGCCCCGAATGGTAGTAGTAGGCAAAGGACATGACACTATGCAAATAAGTGAATGTTTTTTTTTACTAGAAAGGTTGAAAATTCACCAGACATCTGATTGTTACAACTATTTGACCTATTGGTGAAGGCCAAGGTAGTGGGGATAAAGTTCTGACCCAAGTGGAAGGGAACTTCCTGCTTTGATCTGTTCTGAAACCCAAGTACAAAGGGACAAATCTAGTCAATAAGCAGTCCCTCAATTCTACAGGCTTCCAGAAGAGTAACTTTAATCAGTCCCAAGGTTACCTCTGTCGTATGTGTTCCTGACTTTGTTGGTAGTATCTGACTCATTCTGAACTGCCTTTCACTCACTGGTAAACAGACCCTGGTTTAGAAGGTCTGGGCTTGCGTTGGTATCTCACCGTGGTTTTGATTTGTATTTCCCTGATGATAAGTGATGATGTGGTATATATATACAATGGAGTATTACCCGGCAAACAAAAGAATGAAATCGTGCCATTTGCAACTACGTGGATGGAACTAGAGGGTATTATGCTAAGCGAAATTAGTCAGAGAAAGACCAATATCATATGACTTCACTTATATGAGGACTTTAAGATACCAAACAGATGAACATAAGGGAAGGGAAGCAAAAAGAATACAAAAACAGGGAGGGGGACAAAACATAAGAGACTCTCAAATACGGAGAACACACAGAGGGTTACTGGAGGGGATGTGGGAGGGGGGATGGGTTAAGTGGGTCAGGGCCATTAAGGAATCTACTCCTGAAATCACTGTTGCTCTATATGCTAACTTGGATGTAAATTTTAAAAATCATAAAGAAATAAAATTTTAAAAAGAAGGTCTGGGCTTGCTGCTGGTCCCTACTTCACAAGGTGATCATAACTCAGGGCTCCCTGGGAGTGAGGAGGAGAGAGGAAGCACAAGGAAGCAGATGAAGGTGCTTCCCATGGTCCACCGCCCAGGAAAGGGAACCACATGCACTGCAGGGAGGGGAGGAATTGTGCTGGACTGAGCTTCCTCCTATGTTTTGGTTGGGAATTATATATTACATCATTTTTAATGTTTAAAATCTCATACACGGTAAGAATGGAATTAAGAGACTCTGGGAAAAGCTCCAAGGCTCCCTTCATGACACCTAAGCAATAAATCATTACAAAACATCCTAAAGAAGTGGGCAGGAGTGAGCTAGAGATACAGCAGGCTCTTTTGCAGTACAAATAAGCTACAAGTTGGATGCCTCCACTGAAAGGAAACAGGAACTCCCTGGGTGGCCTGAAGGGAAGACTGGGCAAGCCAAAGCCCTCCAGCAGAGGGGGGAGGGTCTGCTGGTGAGCCAAGGTATCAGCTGACCAACAGAAGGCAGGAAGGGGAGGGAGAGGAGCCCTGCACAACAGCAGAGTCAGTCTTGATGGCACGGGGTTGGGGGAACCTGGTGTCTCAGCAGCCCTAGGCAGGGACCGTCAGTGAAGAGGTCAGTTTCCCCAGTGGGAGGAGGAGGACCATACAATGGCAGTCTCCTGCTTTGGGCCCCCAAGCCCAGCAGTGCTAACAGACCCATTGCCAAGCAGACACAGTGCTGCCAGCTTGAGCCACTCTTCCCACCACCACGCCGGTGATCTTCGTCACGTTCTAGATTCACTGTGCCCAAGTAAAAACAGGGGTGTGCTCAGATGCAAATGCAGCTTCAAGACAAGCGCCCTATCTTGGCTGTTGTAAATAATGCTGCAATAACATAGGGGTGCACCTATCTTTTTGAATCCGTATTTTTGTTTTCTTGGGTAAATACCCAAGAGTGGACTTAAGCGGATCATATGGCATTTCTATTTTTAATTTTGTGAGGAGCCCCCATACTGCTTTCGACAGTGGCTGTGCCAATTTACATTCCCACCAACAGTGGTAGCTACGATCGTGGTGGACGTAGCATAACATATAAACTCGTCAAATTACTATGTTGTACACCTGAAACTAATGAAACTAGTTGTATTGATAACTATATTAAAAAAAAAAAAGACTAGTCCCTTAGACTTTCTTTGAGGAACATGGCCGCTCTGAGCCTGAAACCTTGAAGACTTAACTGCTGATTGAATAAACACCTTCCAACTCACCGGCCAGCAGCAATTCCATACCCTTGCAGGTGAGCTAAGATCTACGGACAGACAAGGCTGATTCTGTCTCGGGAGGCTGGGTAGGCAGTTGTGAGACTGAGGAAAAATGGACACAGCTGGGCACCTAGTAGTGATGAAGTAGTTGAGTTTTTAAACTCAAGTGTTTCAAAACTAGAATACATTACAGTCTACGGTTTGCACGTGGGGCAGTCAGGTTTTCACACTGCACAGTTCTGTCATCAGGGCAGGATGGGCCCCCTCCAGCCACTCACACGTGTAGCTTTAGGCCCTGGTCTGAATGCTCCAGTCAGTCTTGGTAGGACTCAATCCAACTTCCGAGGGAAACACCTGCAGGCTGCCCCTTGGTGTTGCTTAAAGCTCAGACGCTAGTTACTTAGCCTTGTAGCCATTCTGGTCACATGTCTGAGGAAAGACTGGCACATAAGAAAGATTTCCCCCAGGGTTCAGTGTTCATTTTTTTTCAAATTTTTTTTAAGGTCTGTTTACTTTTGAGAGAGAGAGAAAGTGCATGCTCACGAAAGCAGAGGAGGGGGCAAGAGAGAGAGAGAAGGGGAGGGTAGAGAGAGAGGGAACAGAGGATCCGAAGGGGATCTGACAGCAGAGAGCCCAATGCAGGGCTCAAACTCATGAACTATGAGATCACGACCTGAGCTGAAGTCAGGTGCTTAACCGACTGAGCCACCCAGGCGCCCCTCAGTGTTCATTTTCAACTACTTTTCCTTTCGTAGTATGACTGTGTTTACTCCATGCTATCTACTGTACACTGCTATTCCATGTGTATTAATCCTCTCTTCGCAATCAGACTGAGGGTTCAAAGGACTGTTTCTCTTGCTAGCATCCAGTATGATCCTGAATTGACAGGCGTTTTACTGACCTGGCAGAAGGCCCATCGCATTCTCCTCCTTGAAGCCAAGCCCTGCTCTTCAAGCCCAGTGGTTCAATACAGGGCCCTGCTGGGGACAGAGCACCTCTGGTCTGGCAGGTCTCCAGCACAGTCAGGGAAAACCCTAACCAACTTAACACCACCAAGCTCGGATGGTCACAGGGAAGCACAGGGCCCACTGTGACCAGGGAAAGTCTTGGATACATGGAGGGAAATTACATACAATCCAGAAGCCAGCTTACCAAATCCAGAGGCGTCAGTCTACAGATCGTCAGGTGGACGATGGCTACTGACAACAAGGCCAGTTGCAACCGAACAACCTCGAATTGAGATGCACGCCAGCTCTTTCAAACCTCTCTGTCACACCAAGTCTCCTGGCAGCCCTACCCGAGCAGGCAGAGCCAAGGGAACAGCACGAACTTCAGCCTCTCCTAGTCCGCCATTCATTGTCATGGCCCCGTTTGGCCACACAAAGCCCAAGAGGACAAAAGCGAAGGTCCCACATGACGCCCTCTTCCCCACAAAGCATGGAAATGGTCTGTGTGCATTTCATCCCCAGATGGAACACTATTAATAAGCTGGGAACATGCCCAACTGGGAAACACCATGTTCTGGCTGATTTTCTATTTCGATCTGAGCCAAAGGCAAACTCTAACACATGACCCATAAGCAGAGCATATAGTATTTGTGGCAGTCATTGCTCAGAGAAAGGAGGAAACCTAGTTCCAACCAGACAAGAGGAAATGTCCTTAGGTGTTTCACAAAAGGCTGCAAAATTATACATTGTGAAAAACTGCCTGGTTTTCCTGCCTGATGGCACTCTTCTTAGCTGTACATGTTCCAGGGAGAGGACATTTCTATCTGAGGTATTTTATAGGTAATGGCAGAGAGTACTAAGCCAGATGACCTCGTTAAGAATTCATGGTCTGACTCTTGCTTGCAGCGTGATCGAGGGCAAATTATTGAACCTCTCTGGACCTCTGTTTCCAGATCTTTAAAATGAAGGTAATAGTATCTACACCACCCTCAGTTGTTGAGAGTATTAAATGAGATATTTCATTTGACAGATATTTATGAAAGGCCACCATGCACCGTTGTATAGACCCTGGTAATGACTAAGCACCTAGAACACACGCTAAGGTCTCACTGAACAGTAGCTGCTGCCTCCATTTCTTCTTCGCCTCCAAGCTGGGACCCTTCAGGCTCCAAGAAGTGACCGGCTATCTGAAGGCATTAACAGAGGCCTCTTCAGAACGCTTGTCCTTTCTAGCTCTTTTGGCTGTACCTTCCCCTCTCGTCACCTAACAGAGTGAGACTGTCACAGGGTCTCTGCCCCTTGTCTGGATGTCGCTGTAACTCAGGGCACCATGGGTAACGCTTCTCCCGGGGCCAAGTGTGGCTCCTCTTCCCTTAGGCCAGTCGCTGGGTGCAGCTCAGCAGACAGGCAGGCCTGGTGACCACTGCCAAATACCCACTGAACACTCAGGAAAGGGAAAAAGGGCTGGAGATATTGGAATGCGGGGCTGTAGGGCTGTGCGGGGCTGTGTGGGGCTGTAGGGCAGTGTGGGGCAGTGCCAGGTAGTGTAGGGCTGTGCGGGGCAGTGCTGGGCAGTGTGGGGCTGTGAGGAGCTGTGCGGGGCTGTGCGGGGCTATACGGCAGGGCAGCGCGGGGCTATGGGGCTTTGGGGCAGGCTGCAGCCTCCTGCCCACCACATGCACAAAGCTAACTGCAGGGTCATTCTCCTGACCAATGGGTCCATGACAGAAAAAACACATTTTTTTCTGGTGGAGGAGTTTATAGAGGAAAAAAAATCCCATGCAAGGACCTTCCCAAAAACAAGGGGGCTACTAGTTACACCAGAAGTAGAACTCAAAGCTCTGACACTGAAGGTGGCAGCGAGGCTACCTGCCTGATAAAATTCTGAAAGATTCCTTCCAGAGCCACATGACTATCTTGCTAACTCATCTGTCTGTCTCTCTCACACACACCCCTAATATTTCATAGAACCATACAGCTGCAAGGGAGAGAATAATGTTCCCAAGCACTCACGTTGCCAGACGGTTTTCATAACATATTTTAAGGATGACTTCAGTACAGGGGAATACCATGCCCTAGTTGTGTAAGCGGATAGCACTTAGCACACAAGTTTCCCAGACACTTTAACCTCAGGAAGGATTTCTGCTTTGTTGATCAACATTGGAGGAGTGGCTTCTTATGCAAAGCTGTGTCCCTGTCAGAACTGCACGTGCACTGCTTTGTGGACAACCCTCGAGGGCGGACACCCTGCGGCCCACCAGCAGCAGCCCAGACCTCCTGAGGAAAGACTGACAGGTGGAGGAGGGGTGGGGGTAGAAAATGGGAACACTGGGCTTGTCCCCGGGAAGGAAGGGACCATGTAACCTGTGGCTCAACTGAACGCAGCTGGTTGCAAACACAGACTGGAGCGTTCGCAAAAAGAGAGGTTCTGCTGTGGCTCATCTCTGACCTGGGCCTGGGTCCTGCAGACGATGGACAGGCAGTTCTTGGGCACCAGGCACAGCGTGTCTTAGGTGTTCCAAATGGAAATTTTTGCTTCAATAACCTGGGTCTCTGCACAAAGTCTAAGGCATCTGACTAGTATTTACTTTGCCACTCCCCATCCTGCTACCGCCCTGTCTTTGTTCTTTTCTCCCTTCACACTCAGCTGAGGCTCCCAGAGGAGAGCCCTGGGCAGCCCCTGGGGCTGGGCTGGGGCTGGGGAGGCCTGGATTCCTGGGCCTAAACGCCAGGATACTCAGCTGCAGACACCAGAGCCACTGATGAAGGGGCAAGGCGTGTGAAGGGAATAGAACCTGGGAGAGTCAGGAAGGCAGTGTTCACCTGGCCTGTGCCCCCACAGGGCCCTCCCCCCACCCCCACTGTTAAAGAGATAGAGTCACATTACCAAAATCAGCAAATAGAACAAAGAAGAAAAACCCTCCACCATGTCACTACCTTCATTCCATTCCTGGTAGTTTATTTCACAGAATTGCCTTCCTNTGAAGAGCTAGGTTTGCCAGCTCACCATCTTGGGCAGATCCTGATAGGGATACCTGCCCCTATCGTCATAAATCCTGTGTGATTTCCTGGGCTCTAACTTCCCAGTTCTATCATTTATTATATTAGATATTGAGCAAGTGACTTAAGTCCTCGGGACTTTATCACTCAGCAAAATGAAGACAATAATTGTGCCCATCTTACAGGGCTGTTGTAAGAAGTGTAAGCAATAAGTAATACATGTTAGGTGCTTCCAACAGTGTCTGACACATTATTATTTAATTGCTTCATATTCATTATCTCTTCACCAGCTGAAAATCTTCATCAAATTTAAGAATTTTATTATTTAAGTAAATTCCTATTGCTGAGTGAAGTTATTTCCAATATTTTCCTATTATAAATGGTGCACTGAAAATTAAACATCTTTATGTATAATATTTATTTTTATTGTTTAGGCTAGTTTCAGAAATAAAATCCCAGAGTATAAACTTTTTTATGAGTCTTGATCCAGATTATCAAATTATTCATAAACTCTTAGGAATTATAAGGTTATTGCAAATGTATGAGGATGGCAATTGTGTATTTGCAAGTAACACGCAGTATTATGAAAAAAATTGGAGGCGGTAATTTATGAGCTCACAATCATATGAAGCAAACCCGATAAATTATCTATTAATTTGAAACTGATCTTTCTGTGTTTGCCAAGAACTAGAGTGGCTCCCAAAGTCCTACTATTAGGGGTTTACTATACCGTCTCTAAGGGGTCTATGCTGGCCCCTGGGAAGCCCCAGGACATTTTTTCTTTGATGTAAGGAAGGAGGCAGTCATCACAGCAGTGAGTCTTACTCACTTCTGAATAGTGCTACACATGTTCAAAGCATTTCTGCATTCTCTCCTTTGGTCCTCACTATAATCCTGCTTTCATCTTAACCATGAATGAGAACTTTAAGGCTCAAAAGAATTTTCAGGTAGGCTCCAGCCATTCAGAGGAAAATAAAGTTGGAAGAACTCAGGTCCTCCATTTCCAAGGGCAATTCTGCTTCCATAGCAGCAGGCTGGAGGGGAGCCAAGGCAGACAGGAGGTGCTTAGGCAGATGCTGAATCAATGACATGTGTGCTGATGGGTCAGAGCACAGAGTCAGCCTGACCCAGAGGTGAACCTTGTCTTCCTTCCCTACTTACAGTCTAAGCGACCCTCCTCGAGTTTCCCACTCCCTTTCTCTGGGCCCCAGAAACACTCATTCCACAGGGATGGACAGGAGAGGAGTAACAGTTCTCTAAGGGTCTTTAAATTTTTTTTTTACATGTCTGTTTATTTTTAAGAGAGAGAGAAAGAGACAGACAGATAGAAAACAAGTGGGGGAGGGGCAGAGAGAGAGGGAGACAGAATCTGAAGCAGGCTCCAGACTCTGAGCTGTCAGCACACAGCCTGACACAGGGCTTTAACCCACGAACCGTGAGATCATGACCTGAGCTGAAGTTGGACACTTAACTGCCTAAGCCACCCAGGTGCCCCTCTAAGGGTCTTTATAATGAAATGATAGTTTGCAAACAGCTGGGGTGTGACCCCAACGCCTCACCACAGTTCACTTCTAAATGCTGACGGTGACAGTTCAGCATAACACACAGATTAGCATCTCATCTTAGAGGTCATGACCTGCCAGACTGAGTAGCTAAAAAGTAATGAACCTGCTGTAATTCCTTACAGTAATTAACATTTTCTGTTCTTTACAGTTTATGTAAAGAACAGAATGGGGGGATAGTTACTGAGGATTTCTGACAGATACAGCAAATAAATGTCATGCATATTATGGAGTCTAATACCTTGCAAACTGGAGAGAAGGATAAACTACAGCAAAACAAAGACTGTGTATCTCTATCTCAGCATGAGAAAAATTCAGTTGATTCTTTAAGTTTGTTCTCTCTCTTTTATCATCTAGACTTAGGGCAGGGGAAAATTTCTTTTATCCTTTGCTTTGGAGACATCTACTGCAAAACACAAATTCTAACCCCCAATGTCAGTTCCCGGCTCTGGTGGAGAAATAAAATCACCTTGCAGTAACGACTGCCACCTTGTGGCCACACAGGAAACTATCACTAGGAAAAATAAACCACCAATGCCTAATAAAGATTTCATCTGCCGAACATTGTACAAATTCAGTGTGGCCACCAACAATTTGTTATATTGTATAATTTATATTCTTCCAGAAAATCCTGCACTGTTTATGCTATGTTCACTGTGCTCTCAATGTGTTTTAGGCTTATTTCTTGTTCTACTCTTCCATAACACAATCCAATTGTGGTGAGACTTCAGGCAGCTTCTATAGAATCATGGGGATCTCCTTTGGCAGGCAGAAGTCCCCTGGAGTTCTTTGTTCATTATAGTAGCTTGAAATGATGGCTGCTGCTCCACCAGACTAAGTTCACTAACTGCCTGTCCACTATCTGATTCAAAGGTTATCAGCCAGTTTAGATCATTTAACTTACTATCTTAGAAAACCATCCACTCTTTGGCTCAGGCCCCCCAAGATGATCTGAGTGTAGCCCTCTCTAGCTGTGTGATTCATGGTATGAGCCTGAGGCTCAAGCTTGAAATGCAGGCAGACGACTGGTATCAACCAAATGGTACCATCTTTCTTGACAAGGCTGTTTTCAAGCCTGAGCTACTACCCCTCTCCCCCCTGAGATAACAGCTGGATGAGAGAGGTGAGGATTGTGGAGTGCTTTTTGCAGGCAAAACACAGAGCACAGGAAATACAATTCCGAGGCTTCTCCAGGAAGCAGAAAGGATGAGCACAACTGGAGCTCCCAAGGAACCCAGGACCACAGAGATGGGCAGCCCAGAATCAGGCAAGGAAGTAGGGGCACTGCGGGCTCCAGGGATGTTTGACCAAACCACAGACCATGAGGTGAGAAGGGTGTGGCCTCCCAGAGTCCAGACCATGAAGGGAAGGAGGAAGGAGCATTAGCCAACTCCCCAGCTTCTTCCAGTACGCTTGGACGGCATGAGAGTGCACGCCCTTAGTACATCCTGTCTCTCAGCTCCTAGCCTTCCCTGCCCCATCCCTTTCTCCAGGCTACACAGGGTCAACAGTACAGATTCGAATACAGGTGATCCTTACACGTCTGTGAATGAGTGTTCAGCCTCACTCACAGAGAAATGCCAATTAGAACTCTGAAGAAACCATTCTGTAAATATCTCTGATCATCAAAATGATAGACTACGTGGCATGAAGGGACAGCGGGGGAAAGAAGCCTCATGCATGGCTTGGAAGTGAACATTTAAAAATATTGTGGGGCGCCTGGGAGGCTCAGTCAGTTAAGCGTCCGACTTCAGCTTAGGTCATGATCTCATGGTTCATGGGTTCAAGCCCCGCGTCAGGTTCTGTGCTGACAGCTAGCTCAGGGCCTGGAGCCTGTCTTCGGATTCTATCTCCCTCTCTCTCTCTGACCCTCCTCTGTTCACGCTGTCTCTCTCTCAAAAATAAATAAAACAGTAAAAAAATTGTTTTTAATATGGTAAGCAAGAGATAAGAGCCTGGGCTCTGCAGTCAGGGTGCCTGGTGTCAAAACGTTCACCTCTTGGAAGGTAAATTTCTTTGGGTCTCAGTCTCCTCTGGAAAACTGGGAGTGGTCTAAAAGAACTTACTTCCCAGGGATACTCTAAGGACTAAATGAGATAATGCTCATGGACACTTCGAACAGTGCCTGGTATATACATGATAACATGTTAGCTATCTTGAACTGCTCTGGGGAAAAAGGTCAATTGGACTCAGTCAAAATTTTAAATGCATATACCACTGCCCAAGCGATACCACTTTTAATAGTATGTCATACAGATTTAAAAGGACAACATGTAAAGATAAAAGTACAAGGGGGCTCACTGCCACACTGATTCAAATAAAAAGACTAGGCACAATCTAAACGTGCAATAATAGGAAACGAGTAAAATAAATTATGTCCTGGTCTTAAAATGGAATACTATGCAGCTATTAAAAAAAATTTTTTTTTAATGTTTATTTATTTTTGAGAGAGAGAGAGAGAGAGAGAGAGAGAGAGAGAGGGTGAGCAGGGGAAGGGTAGAGAGAGAGAAAAAGACAGAATCTGAAGCAGGCTCCAGGCTCTGAGCTGTCCACACAGAGCCTAATGTGGGGCTCAGACTCACAAACAGTGAGATCATGACCTGAGCCAAAGTCAGACACTTAACCCACTGAGCTACCCGCACCCCACTATGCAGCTATTTTAAAAATAAGGCAGCTGGAGGGGCACCTGGGTGTCTCAGTGGGTTAAGCATCCGACTTTGGCTCAGGTCATGATCCCATAGTGGGCAAAGTATCCTGCCATTTGTGTTTTCAAAAAATACAGATGAATATATGTAGTATGGGTGTATGCTTCCATATGCAACAAAGTCTCTGGAGAGCTAGATGATGAAATTAGTAATAACATTTCCTTTCAGAGAAAGGATATAGGTAATGAAAGGATGCTTCTATTACCAGTTGCAGAAAGTTAGCTTCTTTATAGTTAAAAAATACAATCTGATCTGTCATTCATCAGCTTACATTTCTTCCATTTGCTCTCAGGACTGTAATCCAAGCTCCTTCACAGAGCCCAGAATGGGAGTTCATCCTTCTCAGGTCTGAGGCCCTTCTTTATGAAATCCTTAACATCTCAACTCTTTAAGAAAGTTGGCCATTGAGGTGATGAATGTGAGTCCTACTTACAGCTGTTTGAAAGCAGCAGAATAACTGAGTGAGGAAGGGGTGATTGCGAGCCAAGGACAGGATCCTCTTCTCTGTCATTGTGCATTCCACATCGTCATCCTGTAAGATCACATCCTTCTTCAGCACCTTCACGGCATAGAGGTCTCCTGTTTCTTTTATTCTTGCCAGCATCACCTATGGCAAAGCAGGAGAATGGAGCACAGGTGTGAGAACTCTTGAGCCTCCAAGGGTATAGGAACACACAATTCCCAGCACTTGGGAAGTATGAGCATGTATACACATGCACACTCAAGCAACATACATGTAGCATGCTTACTTTAACCCAGACACTTAAAGCCAAGACTTACCTTCCCGAAACTCCCCTTCCCCAACACTCGGATGAACTCAAAGTTGTCAATACCAAGTCGGCTGGAAGAATTTACCCCGATCCCATTTCCTTCTTTGGTGCTCTCCCTTCCCTGTCGTCTTAGAGTCGACCTGGAAACGAGCTTCTGCAAGTAAAAGTAGGAAAACAAGGAGTCAGAAGTCACAGCACGAGCATGGAACATTTATGGATGGAGAAGACGTTATTGGCTGCCTCAACCCTCGACACAACAGGTGGGGAAAGATCAATTTGGCTTAACAGGTTATCAGATTCTGCCATGCGAAACTACCTCAGGACCAGCTCGCGATTTGTGCTGACTATATTTGGGAAAGAATAATTAAAAAATATATCTAAGCCACTGAGAGTTTCAGTTTGAGCTCAATTGGGAGTGTATAAAACACAGACGCCTTAGTCTGGTGCAGTGGCTTCGTATAGGATGGTCAGGTTCCAAGAGCGCCACCTGGTGTCCATTTAATTCAAAGAGTGCTTTTCATATTCGCTCAGAGGATCCATACCAGGATGTTGAAGGAATGAAGGAATATTTATTACACAATATTTAAACTTATATAAGAGAAATAAAAATCAATATAAAAACTAGAATAATGGATGAATGTAGGAAGGATAAAATTTTAAACACCTCTAATTTCGTTTGCTGCCCCCTCCAAAAATAAAAAATAAAAGCAATTATACATACATACCTATCTTTACACTTGATTAATTTTTAAAGATATAATAAAATAGTTGTTTCGTAACACACATTTTTATTTAACATTCTGCCATGTGATATCCTTCAATAACATGAGCTTTAAGGGCTGTTCAATATTTTATTTTATGGCTACACCACAGTTTACTCATTAATTTCCTTGCTACTGGAAACGTAAGTTATCTCCCATTTTTTGCTAGTTTATCATCATAAACACACTTGCATGCAAATCTTCAAAACAGGGTGATTAAGAATCCAGGCTCTGAAGCAAGCTCACTGGATTCAAATTACAACTCAGTCACCTAATCCTGTAACTTTGGCCAAGTTATCTACCCATCCCCTCCATGCCTCAGTTTCTTCTAACAAAGATGATGTTATAGCATCTGCCATGCAAGTTAAGAGAAATGAATAAAAGCATATAAAGCACTTAGACCGTTTCCTGGCCTATTTGATACATATGAGCTGAGCTGCTGTTATCATGGTCATGATCATCATCTATTTTCTTAAGATAACTTTCCAGAAATGGAATCTATCGGGCCAAAATGTTAATTTTGAAGACTTCTGATACAAAACTGTCACTATTCTGAACCAGAAACAGGTGTGGCCTCCTCAGTGGATAACTCAGCCCCAGGAACAAGCCCTGTCACAGCGAGGGAGCTTCCTAAAGGCAAGGTGACTCACAGATGGCCACCTTGGGACATTTATAAGATAAGCTACCACCAGACAACAGACCAAAAATCTAACACTCTGAAGCTTTTGACCTATTTAGCTAAAAAAAAGACCAGCTTCCCTGAACCAACTTCTAAGCAATGTTTCCAACAAACAACTGTGCAGTTGCTTGAAGCTACAGGGATTTTACTTACTCAATCCAATGAAACAGTGATTACAGATTATCAAATGGATAGACTGAAAAAATCTGATTGTTTTTAATAGTTTCCCCTCCAGGTCTCTGCTCAAGAATATTTCAAAGATAGAAAATTTTACTAGCTTGAGTCTCACTTCCTCCACTTAAATACTTCTCCTGGTTGGGCTGATACTGGCCAGAATACTCTAAGCCAATATTTCTCAATCCTTTTTTTTTTTTTTTNACCTTTTTTTTTTTTTTTTTTTTTTTTTTAGCTCTTTCTTCTCTTTTGATAAACAAGGTTTTTGTCATGCTTTTCTGTCAAATAACAGGTAACTGGGTTTTTCCACTTTGAAACAGAATATCAAAGATACTTGGTTCAAGTGACAAATGACAAATGGCATTGCCCACCCAAGAGGTTTTGCCACATGGTCTATCTTACTCTTAGTACATTTTAGGAGCCCTGGTGCAGGCTGAAATCCTTAACCTATGCTCTTCAGGAAGAAATACGCCTCATGGTATTAGAATCCTGCATGTCTATCCATGAACTAGACATTGGACTTTGCTAATGCTTTCCTGAAATAAAGGAATACAATGTCCATCCAAGGCCCTAATCTACCAGTAATAAGGAAATGGGGTGGTGAGTACAGACATTTTTCTGAATAACCAAGAACTTGACTGTGATTGTGCTTCTCTTCCTAAGTACCCAGAGATATTTAACAGTTAAGTCTAGAATTTTCCTCAACCAGATATCAAGCTACCCCTTTCATAAACCACAACAGTAGCCATGGCTCTTTCCTAGCACTCTGCAGACCCAATGCCAGGAAGGTAGCAAAAGGACGTGGGCTGGGAAGTGGTCGAGGCTCTAACAGTCGATAGCAAGTGGAGGTCACTCAAGGAGGCTACAAGACAAAACACGTCCACAGCAACTGACAAACTCCACCCACTCCCCAGAGCCAGGAGGAAGGAACTCCTGTTTGTCGCTGAGCTTGAGAGATAAATTCACAATCCATAAACAAAACCTGTGGAACAGCTAGACTCCAGGACTGTGGAGAATCTCAGAGATCTTCAAGTTCAACCCCTTAGGAGAAGAGGAAGCTGAGGCCCATAGTTGCTGGTCAACTGTGCTGCCAGGGCCCGAGCTGAGAACTAAGACTCAGGGCGCTGGATTCCAGGGTTTCATCAGACCACACTGAGAGGAAGCTAATTACAAAAAAAAAAAAAAATTTTTAAATCCTTCTGCTTCCTGCTTGTCATTTCTTGTCTTATGATTGTGTAAAGAATCTTCTTTTTGTAGACCAAAATGCTCTTAAAAAATACAATAAATCTGTAAATGTCTTTGCTGAGATTAGGAACCTTGATTATGCCACATTCCCTCATTTGGACTCACAGCATCTGAGCAACTCCTAAATTACAATACAGTGAAAAAAGCAAAGTCTCACCGAGGTTGGAGAAATATTTCCAGGCTGGAGGCCCATGCCGGCCAGGGTCTTGGCTAGCTCCACCGCATTCACCCCACAGTTAGGGGCCACGTTTGCCTGGCATCGGATGTGGACATTCATCTTACATACTGGAGGGGAGAGGAGAAGGGAATCCATATTCAGGAAGGAGCCAAGCCAACATGTGCTGCAAAAAACAACTGCCACACCTGAAAGATGATGACAGAGGAATTCTACAGGCTGAGCAACACCCCCTTCTCATGAAACTGAACTTGCACTCAAAACAATCCCCGACGTTTTCTCTATGTCTGCTTTGTGCAGAAGTGGAAAGTCTGGCATCCTGACAAATAATAAATTTCAAATCCATTTTTTTCCACTGTGACTTGATGAAAGACATTCACCTAAATCATGTGTACTAGGCATTCCTGATTGAACAGCACAGTTCAATACAGAAAACAAAACATTCATCACAGTGACAATCCAGTCAATTAGCTAACAAGGAATCATACCAACTGACTTTATGCTTTTCCTTATATTGCTCAATAAAAAATAGCAATCTAAATGCCACATATAGGGCGCTGTTCAAACAGGATGGAGATGGCGTTTCTGAGAGAAAAACCTCTAAGTGCAGCTTTCTTTCCGAGTACTGTTGTGGTTGGGTGGCCCTTGCAGCACAGGACGTAGCATCCTGTGGGGGCTGTGCTTCTCAGCGCTCACAGCCTGTGGTTCTAACTACTTCATGGGGGAGAAAAGCAGCTTTTTTAAAGGTCAAAGTAAATGGCAGTTGGAAGAGGGGAGAAGCAAGCTCAGTTCCTGGTGCACAGGAAACTGACTCAGGAGGATGAAGGACCCAAGGTTTAATCAGCAGAAAGTTCTGACACAGTTCCTACCACGGTACTGCCCATGGGACGTAGGACTGTAACAGCAAGGAGCAAATTCCTGGAGCATCAACCTATCTCTGGAAGCATGCACAGACCCAGGTTCTGTGGGGTCAGAATTTCCATATTTTAGGGTGCCCCTCTTTAAGAAAAAGAATATCCGATCGCATGGAGCTCTGGAAGATACCCTTGCAAGGGAGGGACCCTGAGGTGAAGTCTCATTAGCTTCATGGGAAATCCACCACTCTTGGAATGAGACACTGTAGTACCCTTTCTGAAGAACCAGGTGACAAGAAAAGCAAAAATGATAGGAGATGGATAGCTACATGTGGGCTGCCCTCCAGCCAGGAGGCCAGAACAATGCAGATGAGCCCCACGCGTAGCTCTGCATTGTCAGCAACAACCATACAAAAGCAGAAAGTGACTTCTGCTCTGGAAACCCACACTAGGGGAGACCTTCCAGGTTAAGACCCAGCAGGGCCTGAACCAAAGCTACACATGGGCTGGCTGCTGTTTTGGTTCAAAATAATTATTTCATAGATCTAGGAAAAAAGCATTATTAAATGATGTTCTAATTTTGCCTTTCCTAAAGACATGTGACTAGTCCCTTTCTGTTGAGAGAAGCAGGTTTGGTAAGTCCAGGCAATAGATAGAAGTCGTCCAGCTGCATTGATACCAACTCTGCCTCCTCCATGGAGTCACTCAGGATTTATCCAAAGCTTAAGGCTCACATTCTCCTGTATTTCAGCACAGGACTGCATCCCATGGTGACCACATTGTTATGGCAACACCCAATGGGAGATGACTCAAGGCCAACTGTGCCCCAACTCCTCACAGGACAGGAATCAGCCCTTACTCCCAGACCCTTTGCTACAGCCAAAGCTCCTAACTCGGACTGCACTGGCCACAGTTAGTGAAGTGCAAGTCCATGGCTGAAGCTTAAGCATCCTTCACACCACCTACCTCTCCAATCTCTATCAATCTCTTCAAGAAGACCCAGGGCAGCTCTCATTCTGTTTTTACTCAATTCTTGCTTATTTCTGGTGAGGGCACTAGACCTACTCTCTTACCTGTTCTTACTCATAACCCAAGCCTCTCTTTTGGCCACCTCACCTCCTACCACCTTCGACTGCTGATCAAGATCCCATTTTTTCCCTCTTTCAAGTATATGACAATTAGCAGGCATTCAGCACCAAACAGGTGACAGCCAGCGAGGCAGAACACTGAATTTAACAACTGACTAAATCTACAGTTAGAAAATATTTAGACCAGAGGTAGCTCTTTTTACATGCTTGACAAGGGACACCTACATATAGAACCAGTAAGATTTAATTTACAAAGTGTCCAAAACCACTGGTCCTAGGTCAGTATCAGAACCTATAAAATTCCAAAAGCTGGGGCGCCTGGGTGGCTTGGTTGGCTGAGCGTCGGACTTTCGCTTGGGTCATGATCTCGCGGTTCGTGGGTTCAAACCCCGCGTCGGGCTCTGTGCTGGCTGCCAGCTCAGAGCCTGGAGCCTATTTCAGAGTCTGTGTCTCCCTCTCTCTCTGACTCTCCCCTGCTCACGCTGTCTCTCTCTCTCTCTCTCCTAGAAATAAATAAAAATATTAAAAAAAAAAAAAAAATTCCAAAAGCTTGCAGCATGGTGATCTCATGAAGTGGATACGTAGCAGCCCAGCATCTCACTTTTACACTGAAGTCCTTGTCGCATTATCCCCCAGAGCAGGGAGCCACAGTGATCGCAGAACGTTGGCACTTTGTAGTTGTGGACGTTGAATTTGTGTGGGATGTTGATTCCAAACCTCTGTTCAGCAACCTGTAGAAAGGCAACAGAAGGACTGGAGCTAGCATTTCATGCCAACATCTTTCATGAAGTTGTAACAGGAGCCTCCCAATGCAAAGTGTTACCATGACACCTGAGCTGGGTATATATCCTTGCACTGGACTCCGGCCTTACTCACCAGACTGTGCACATTTTCTAATGAACAAGACTCAGCAGAAAGGATGTAGTGAGCATTAGATCGTTCACCATTTGGGAAGATAAATAGAAATCAAAACCATTTTATCATCTTTTATATTCAGGCTGTAGATCTCTCCCTGCCAACTCCCCCACACCCATGTCTATTTCCTAGAGTCTCTTAACTTTAGGATTAAACAGGTCTTTTACAGACTATATCCACTTGCTATTACCATGAGTTTTTCCAGATATTGTACTAGTAGGGGCAGGGGAGAGCAGGCGGCACCCAGAGAGCATGGAACTACAGGAAGGATTCATTACAAAGGGACATTCAAGTGGCTTTCTCAGTCCTTTCAGCCTTTGCCCATCTTTTGCATTGTGACAATCTGAGGGCAAAGGTCCTGCTTTAATCTCACAATCTGATTCCAGCAAATAATTAGACCAGGCATATGCTAGATGTGTGCTGTAGGGCATCACTGAGTTCCAAAGTCAGACTCTCCAGGGCATCTGCCAATCTGCTGACTGTCAGCAATATTCCATCTGCTTTCTATCTCCAGAATTTGGAATGTGCCTACCCCAGCTGAACACAATACAAGTTACAAGAATGAGGTTCAGGCATTTCTATATAGCAATGCATCCTCCTTGAAATCTGGGAAGACACTGGAGGAGGTGAGTGGTCGCCTTATTGAGAAAGCACAATTTACAGTTAACAAATACTCATCACATCAATTCTATCCCGTTTAACCCTCAAAAACTGTGTGAAGGAAACATGGATCTCATTTTTAAGGCCGAGCCTGAGAGAGAAGCTACCTAGCAGAGGCTGGATTCCACATCAAATCCTGGTCATGTGATGCCAAACCCAGGGATCAGTCGGTCCCCCAGAAACTCTCTCTGAATTAGCAAAACTGATCCAGCGAGCTTGTCATCAGCTGATCACCAAATGGGGTCAACTCAAGGACAGGTCAAGCTACACAAGCATAGACCTAAAAATCCCATAATATAAAAAGGAGAGAAAATTCAATTCTGATACCACCATCAGCTTCAAAGAGCATGGAAAGGAAGTGGAAAGAGGAGGGAGCGAGAAAAAAAGAGAGTGAGAAGTGTGCACGTGAGTTTGTGCAGGTACTGGATTAGCAAACTGCTATCTTCTTACCTTTGAATCCACTTTGTTATTGTTATTTTGGCAAGTGCAGGCCGTAACAATTAGATGGTGGCAGCGCTTATGGACGACACAGGTGCACACTAGGAAATTAAGCCACAATTATACATTCATTGGAGGCTGACAGTCTACCAGTTACAGTAGAGTCAACAAGGGCTGCACCATGCCAAGGTGACTGGATATGGGTGTCTGGCCCACATGATGACAGCCAGTGCACCCATCTTCCCCACAGTCTTTACGATCACCCTAACTCACACCTCTGCTCACACTCAAACGATCTGCACTCAAGTCCTGAGCTTATTTCATCTTTCCTGGCTTTAATCCTACACCTACCACCACAGGAATCCTCTCACAGTCTAATTCTGGTCACCTTGCCCCGTGATCTAAACCTTCAATGGAGTCTCACTGCCAATGAGCAGAGTTCAAGTTCACCAGCCAGGTTTCAGGTTCTCCAGAAGCTAGCCAAGCTTACCTGTTACTTTCTTCTATGGGGGGCTTTTTGTTCCAATAAAAACTCAACTAGTTGCTCTCCCTGGAGCAGTCTTCATCCTCCCTTGCCCACTGACCATATTCTGCTCAAACCCTAGGATTTCGTCTTTGCCTACTGCTTAACTAAAATCTTAAGTTTGTAACAAGATGCAACTTAAAAAATGTCTCTTCCATTAAAATATACTATCCCTGGCTCCCTTTTAGAGAGACTAAAGCATCTGTCTCTCCTCAAATCTCTACAAGCCCTAGCTTGCCCTGTCATTTCAAATCTTCCACATCTAGCCCCTAATGCCCTTAGAATTCCTGGGCAGTGTGATGCCTCAAACAAAACAGGCACTCAACTACTTGAATACTTAGAACTTCTGAACAACTTCTTTTCATCTTCATCTGGGTAACTGACATAGTACAGACAGAGTTCAGTTTGCCATTAAAAGATGAACAATCTGCAATGAAGCAGTATGAAAACACATGCTATTTTTAAGATATTTCAAACGTGTGGATTTTTAGGATTAAATACATAAATATAGAGGACATGTCAGCAAATAGCAATATACTTAAAAAAAATCTAGCTTTCATCAGACTGAATTTGCAGGAGAACCAAATTGTAAGTTCCCAGAAAACTGATTCTTTTATATGAGGAGATCTCAAAACCATCCCTCACAAAGACAAAACTTACATTCTGAGGAATCTGAGGTTTGCTTGTTTTTTTCATTAGCTTCGCTAGAGGTTTATCAATTTTATTGACTTTTCAAAGAACCAGCTTTTTATTTGGTGGATTTCGTCTACTAGTTTCCTAATTTCAATTTTATTGATTTCTGCTTTAATTGTATTATTTCTCTTCTTCTGCTCACTTTAAGCTTCTCTCCTTTTTCTAGCTTCCTAAGATGAAAACTTAGATTACTGGTTTCAGATCCTTCTTTCCTAACATATGCATTTAATGGTATAAATTTTCCTCTGAGTACTGCTTTTGCTGAATTCCACAAAGTCTGATAAACTGTATTTTCATTTGTTTCACAAGAGTTTTTATTTTCTCGAGTCTTCTTTTCCTCTGTGTTATTTTGGATGTGTTGTTTAATCTCCAAATATGTGGGGTGGGGGGTGCTTTCCAGCTATCTTTCTGATTCATGTGTACTTTAATTCCACTGTGGTCTGAAAAAATACTTTTTATGATGTCTATTCTTTTAAATTTGTTAAGGCTTATGTCATGGGCCAGAATGTGGTCTGTATTAATATTCCTTGTGAACTTAAGAATGTATATTCTGCTGTTGTTAGGTGGGATAGTCTATAAATGTCAATTTGATCTAATTGTGATATCCTTACAGAATTTCTGCCTGCTGGACGTCAGTTACTGAGACAGTGAAGTCTCCAACTGTAACAGTGGATTTATCTATATACCCTTGCAGTTCTACCAGTTTTTGCTTCTTGTATTTTGATGCCCTCTTGTTAGAGACCTACATGTTAAGGATTATTACATCTTCTTGAAATACAGATCCCTTTATCATTATATAATGCCTCTCCTTACTCCTGAAAATTTTCCTTGACAATCTGCTTTGTCTATGTCCTTTGACCAGTGTTAGCAGGGTGTACTATTCTTATCCAGATATTTGGTTTTATGCCCTTTAACAAGATGTGAACACATCTCCTGACCAATGATCTTTCCTGCTCTTTCAACAACAGGTGGCCCACTGAAAATCAGCCCACCAAATATCCTGGCACTAGGTAGAAGATGGGCCAGAGTTGATTAAAGGGCATGTGCCTGTGCTGGAGAAGTGCCAAAAAGTGACATCAATTCTCGCCTGTGAACTATGCTGTCAACTGAGGCTGAGATTAATAGCATAAAGTCAATTATTGTTGTCATAACAGTATTTTTTTCTAAATTTGAAAACACAGAATTGCTTAGATGTTAAAATGAAAACTATATCCAAGAATATGTCCTATTCCATTCTAAGGGAAATAATGTTCTACCTCACCTTCTCTAGAGGAGAAGGCTGAATTTCCTTATTACCACGGAGGCTACCACTGCAGGAATATGTAGTGCTATTTTACCAATCATCTGTAGACTGAAAACCAAGAAAATAGGTACTGTACATATATACTGTGTAATGATGTTCAAGCTAACAACAAGAAAGGCCCAAATAAAAGACAAATCACTCCAGTCTGGCTAAATCTAAGTAAGAGCCTCTTCACTTGTTTCTTACTTTCAACAATTCTCACTATGTTTTTTGAAGTTAGAAAATCAAAAAGCAGCTGGGATAATCGCTTCTATTCCCCAAACAGGTAAAAAGGCAACACATTGTGCCACTTCTATTAACACTGGGGTTGTAAAAGACAAAAGTTTAGCTTCAAGATTTAAGGGCACTGCTCACAAAATGGCATTACCTTTAGTGCTTTCATGCAGACGCAAAACTCTAAACAATTAAACTTTATTAGGTATCTGGGCTTTAGGAATAAAAATGTCCCTTCTATGTTGTCTAAAATGTAGCCAAAGTTTGAACCACAACTAAAAAGCTGTAATTCTGTACGGGTCTCATCTGACCCGCTATTTATTACAGTATTAATGAAATGTATCCTGTTTCCTCATAGTATAATCAGTTTTTAACAAAGGAACAAGATTAAGCATGGTTTTTAAAAGTGTTTTCTTACCTTGACATTGATAACCCTGTTTCCCAAATACTCCCCTGTACAAGACAATAGAGAAAAAAAGTTATCAGTGAAAATATTTCAGCAACAATGCTCCTAAAAGCATAGTACTTAAGGAAAACAAGCGCATGCCATCCTTTGCTCTTTTATGAAAAACACAATTTCAGAGGAGAAGCAAAGATGCAATGATTTCTGAGCGCATGTGTGTTACCACAAGACACAGAGGAAGTCACCTGATTAGAATGCTCCAGAGACATGCACAGGTGGNGCAAATCCAGGTCCTCATCTGGTCATGTGACTGAGTCTTAGCCTGAAGCATCACTCCACCACCTTCTTTGGCATTCTCATCCCTATACCATAAAGATGAACAGATAGTGATGCAAACATGGGAGTCCACCACAGCTGCTTGGCTTGAGGCACCCTCCCTCTTCCCTGTGCCCACGTCACCCACATAGAGTCCAAGGTGGGGGGGTACAGAAGTGCTGCTACAAGAGGCCTGTCAGGCCCACAGCTACCATCTTGGTCTCTCCCTAAATATCTTCTCTGGGTGGTGATGACATTATTGTCATTCTCATTTAACAGAGACCCCCTTTTATTAAGTCCAGAGGTTGTGCCAGGCACTAAGCCAAGCTGCTGACATATAGCATCTCATTTAATCCTCACAAAAGTCATGTGAGGCAGCACATATCACAGGAAGGCTCAGACACAGACTCTAAAACCAGAGAGACTACGCATGATTTGGGGCACGTTATGAACTCCTTTGAGCCACGGTTTCTTCATCCATAAAGGGTGATAATGATCACAGTACCTACTTCATAGGGTTATCATGAAGATAAAAGACAGCTGATCATGTAAAATGCTTAGAATAGCGCCTGGTATTTTAAATGCTATACAGAAGTTTATTATACAAGCAAAAAAACCTTATTTTTATGTTACAAACAAGGAGACACTGATGGATTATATAACTTAACTAGGTTGACACTTCTAGTTGGGATGAGATTGAATGAATGCCAGAGTCCATACTCTTAACGATAATATGTGGCACACACATCAACATTGTGTGTGAGAGAGCAAACGAGCGAGCAGTCGAAGGCTGGTTGAGTGGGAGTTAATGTTTCCTTGGTGGAAAACATTTAGTGAAATTATCAAACAAATTTCCATTAAGAACGTTACTTGAGGTCACAGGTTGTCACCACAAATGCCCAAAGGGGCAGGCAGGGCACATAACGGAGTGAAGCAGAACGGTGTGACATGAAATCAAGAGTGACAGACCTTGTAGGTCAGGTAAACCACAAGGAGAGGTGGATGGCAGCTACCTCGAGTGTACAGACTACTGCAAGGGTGGGAAACGGGTTCAAAGACGCCAGAGCTTCTGAACTGTTCAGTAGGACGTGCAGCAGAAACTGGTTTCTGAAGACAAGCGCTGTGATGGCACATTTGTAGGCATCGTGTCAACAGCCAGCTTAGGGTCTCTGGTTTAGAAAAGACCCTATTTGTAATTTAAAATTCCAGGAACACTAACCTTAGATTCTGACTGCTAAAAGGTATAAAAACCAAAGCGATCACCAAAAAAAAAAAACCAAACCCACAAAAAACCCAAAACAAAAATCAAAAAAATACCCACAAAATACAAACTCATTAATCAATACTCAAAAAAATTATTCTGAGCCAAGTGCTTTTGACTTAAACAAAATGACTAAAGTCTGCAACAAAAACCAAGAAGTTCCTTTCATGCTATAGATACTAAATGGCCTTTTCTCCTTCAGAGGCGGGGATGTGTGTGTATGTTTGGGGGTGTTTGAGGGGGCATTTCTGTCTTCTCTTTCCAAATAAATGTGCTTAATGTTAGCTCTGATTGAACATAACTATTAAATTTATTTTACATTATAGATTTGTCACTGAGGCTTAAGCTTCAGTCACATGTATAATAAGATACTGCCCCAATTCATCTAGAAGTTCTTAACTGTAAATGATCTCAATTCCTAAATGCCAAGGATTATGGTATATAATCACTGAAAGATATTACCTTTGGCCATATATCCATAAGGTTGAAGATTACTGTGTGCTCACTTGACCTACAACAATTAACTTCTGTAACTCATCATGTGAGTCATACTTTGTTAAAGGAATACTGTTGTTTCTTGTCTCTTACTCAGGGGCTGATCATCCAATTTATTGATTACTATCTACTGATTGATTATCTCCCCTAATAACTGGTTTTTAACTAGTTCATGATTCATTAGCACTTTTCTCAAAAGGACTAGAAAAAGAAATAACATCTAAAACTTGGATCTACAAATTGTTCAGATTCTTTCTTTTCATTAGGAATTTAAATTGCTGGGTCAATGTATTAGAAGGAAAGACAAAAATCAGATCCTAAAACAATTCTTAATAATCATGCTTCCTTCTAAAACACACATGAGCAGAGGAGACCTGGATTATAGAAAGAAGCTCCCAGGAAGAGAGAAGCCAGGGACTGCTTACCAGATGAACTCCCTGCAGTGAGAGCAGTAGGTGGGCTGCCTCAGGTATGTTGCCATAAACTTGTGTCCATTGATTTGGTGGACACGCCTTCGCATAGCCCTTTGGCGCTTCCTGGTAAAATGTTTGAAGATTCGATCTCTCTGGAGAGTTGCTGTACATTAAAAGAAAGGGAAAAAAGAATAATGTATAATGAATCTAGCTGTACCTAATGTATGAGAAAGTCAAATAGCTCAGATACTCTCCAAATTGTTTCTTTCTTCAAGATGCAAAACACCCCAGAGCATCCTCATGCTTCCTAGTGAGCTTAGGACTCGTAATATGTAAGGCTGGACCTAAGTGAACTGTGAGATCCCCACTGAATGATTAGAAGTGATGACCTGGAACCAGTCTCCCCAGCACACTCCATGAGTTCCCCAGGGCTCTAATGTTCCAGTATTGGACATCAGCCGGGCCTTCTAGCTCCTGTCCAGCTGGGTGGGACCTCAGGTCCATCAACTGGCTGTAACTATGAACAGGCAAAACAGATTTCTCATTATTTGCCTTTCCTTCTGGCATCCTCACAAACAGAAGGAGGGAATGGCCACAGCACAGTGAGCGCCTTGCCCAAAAGCATCAGTCTTAACGCCACCTCTGTCAACCTGGAATGGGTAGAAATTCACCTGGACTTCGTGCCAAGTTCCTCTTCCAACCTCACATTTTTAAAATGCTGGCCCCTAGTCTAAAGAATCAAAACTGCTCACCATCTAAAGATAGAAAATTAACTTTCCTAATGTTTACAGAGACTTATGACTAATAAAACAAAGACTACTTCTTCAAGAATGCTGTTTTGGGGTGTCTGGGCAGCTCAGTTGGTAAAGCGTCCAACTCTTGATTTCGGCTCAGGTCATGATCTCATAGTTGTGAGATCCGGCCCCCCAGTGGGCTCTGGGCTGGGTGTGGATGGAGCCTGTTTGAGATTCTCTCTCTCTCCTTCTCCCTCTGCTCCTCCCCCACTTGTACTTGCTCTCTCTCAAAAAGAAATAAGTGAAGTAAAATAAGACAATGCTTTTCAATTAATCACTTAATGCAAAGAAAATGTAAGGAATAATGCAAGAATAATCTGCTAATAAATTATAAAACCTGGAAGAAATAGAAGGTTTCCATGAAAACATAAATGACCAAAATTAATTGAATAAGAGCTACATAAACCAAATAGATGGATTGTTTAGGGGAAAAAAAGTGGTAAGATTTTCTAAGGACTGCCTCTCAAAATCATCCAGGCCCAGAGAGTTTCATGCATGAATTATTTTTAGCCTTTAAAAACAAGATGATGTTAGTGTTGAAACTTGTTCCAGAATAGAGGAGAAAAGAAGGCGCTCCATTTTTTTAAAGGGAACTATGTAATACAATCCTAGGACCAAAATATAAAACAGATATATCTAAATATATAACAGAAAAAAGAAATCAGGGGTTACTAATCATTTTTCATGTCATAGACTCCTTAGTCTGGTGAAGCCTATGAATTGCTTCCCAGAGTAAAGCTTTATCATCTTTAAAAAAAATTACACACAGACACACACACACACACACACACACAGTTACAAGGAAATCAAGTACCAAGTATATATTTTAAGTGAGATAGAATAATATATATATATTTTTTGAGAGTGTGTGAGTGGGGGAGGGGCAGAGGGAGAGGGTGGAGGGAGAGAGACAGGGGGACAGAGAGAGAGAGACAGAGAGAGAGAGAGAGAGAGAGAAAGAGAGAGAGAATCTTAAGTAGGCTCCACACCCCTGTCAGAGGACTCCATCTCACCACAAGATCATGAGATCAGGTTATCATTTGAGCCAAAATCAAAAGTTGGGTGTTTAATGAACTGAGCCACCCAGGCCTCCCAAGAAAAAATATTAAAATAAATTAAATACTTAGTGGCATACCTTATCATTATAATAAGTGTGAAGTAGTGATCAGCAGTAGTTACACTTTAGTAGTGATGAAGCAGTAATTACATTTTAAAATTTCTATAAAAACTGTAAAATAACTTGAAAATATCCAAGATTTCTATTGTGACAACAACCTAAATATGGCTAACACTTCTGTGGTTTAGTTAACAATGGAAGAAAATGCTACATTTACATTATAGGTTACTGAAAACTTTTTCTCTCATCAAGTTTCTGGACCATCTAGTTATGGACTTCAGGAAAAGTATGCCTCTGCTTACATACCCAGCTCATTCATGAATACTGATGCAGAGATTTTCATTATTAAAGTCTGTATACTTACAAAGTGAGCAGGAAAGCAATATTAGAAAACGCTAGTATTTTCACATTATGAGATTTTTTTCTTTCCCATTCTTTGACAATTAGTCCCCAACACAAATACTCCTTTCCACTTAATAATAGTATCTACTCTTGCCCATCACATTGGCCTCTCAGGTTCTCGGATGTGATGCTATGTGTGGTGAATATCTTAATATGCAATATAAACTAACTGCAAAGTAAAACTGAAAATCCTATAAAAATCAAAGAATTTTCATATAGTCTATGGAAAGTGATGTTTCAGAATGGTGAGATTCATGCCCGAAGGCAATGGTAGATAAGGCTGTGGCGGAGTTAGATCTGTTAACAGTTGAACAAAAGAAATTTGATATAGAAAAATGACATGACAGTTATTTTAAGAGAAAAATTTGAATATTAATGTATTAGGAGAGGCCCTTGAGAAACTGATGAAGTCTCAAACACTTGCTAAAAATACCCTATAGAAAACTGCACTAGACTAATAAAAAATAAAATATGTAGTATTCTGGCATAGAATTTTATCTGAAAAAATGATTTTGTTCTAAAACCTAGTGTCTATGACAAAATAACAAAATGCATTCAATAAAGATGTTCATAATTTTAGTTGTGTTTTTCAAACCCTTTCCCTTTTTAATGTGTTTTTTAAATTTATTTCTGAGAGAGAGAGACAGACAGACAGCGTGAGCAGGGGGAGGGTCAGAGAGAGGGAGACACAGAATCTGAAACAGACTCCAGGCTCTGAGCTAGCTGTCAGCACAGAGCCCGATGTGGGGCTCGAACTCACAAACCGTGAAATCATGACCTGAACCAAAGTCGGACGTTTAACTGACTGAGCCACTCAGGCGCCCCTCCCTTTTTAAATATTAGCAAAATTTTGTCCTCATTTTGAAGAATTCATTTTACGTGGACCTTTCCAGGTAGCAAAGACACTCAGATAACAGGAAATTCTATACTATTCAGCATTATTATAAGAAATACCCACTGTGAGCAAGTGGAAATTTTCCCAGGAGTACAACAATGGGTATATTATTAGAAAGTCTATTTTGTTTTATTCTATTAATAGGGAAAGGAAAGTAACTATGATCATTTCAATATTTTTAAAAGGCACTTAAGTTTAATTTGTAATGCAATTAAAATATGTCCGAAAAGAATAGATTGTCTTCTTAACATGACTAAAACACTATGCCCACAAGTCAAAAGCTGAATGGTAAGTTTTAAAAACTAACAAATCCCATTAAAGTTAAAAACAAATAAGACCGATTATCACCTCTATTAGTTGCTATCATCCTGAAAGTGCTTGCCAAAGTTGAGAGAGAGAGAGAGAGAGAGAGAAAGGAAAGAAAAAAGAAAAGAAAAAAGAAAAGAAAAGAAAAGAGCTATCAGGAAAAAAAGAGGCAAAGATGTCATGATTTGGAGTTATTTAATATATGACTAGAAAACTCAGGAGAAATTAGCTTAATCTACTAAAAACAGGGTTCAATAAGATGGACAATGATAAATCATTAAAAGTTAACAGTCTTTAGTATATAAAAAGAACAATTTAGAATATATAATAAAAATATATCCCCATTCATAAAGCTACCCAAACTATCTAGGAATAACATGTCCAAAGAACTGGAAGATTTATATGAAGAAAATTATAACCCCCCCCATTGAAGAATATGATAAGATATATAAAAATGAAGTTCTTAAATAGAAAGATTTAATACTACAAAGTTGTTCATTCTTTCTAAACTAACCTCTAAATTCAACAAAATCCCAATAAATGTCCCTAAATGTGGTCTTTAAACTCAACAACTTTTTCAAAATTTAGTTGGTACCACAGATATTTCAAAACTGTCCAAAAATTCTAATGAAGGAAGACTTGCCCTACATGTTAAAACATATTCTAAAGTTACAATGATTGACACAATGTGCTCCCACCTCAAGAATAGTCCAAAGCCAGGGGCACCTGGGTGGCTCAGTTGGTTAAGCCTCCGACTTGGGCTCAGGTCATGATCTCACATTTGTAGGTTTGAGCCCCACATCAGGCTCTGTGCTGACAGCTCAGAGCCTGAAGCCTGCTTCGGATTCTTTGTCTCCCTCTCTTTCTGCACCTCCCCCACTCATGCTCTGTCTCTGTCTGCCTCTCAAAAAATAAAACATTTTAAAAAATTTTTAATAAAAAACATAAAAAAAGAAGAGTCCAAAGTCAGAAATCAATTTTGCTTAAAGAGAACATAGTTCAAATCAGTGGGAAATGATAGATTATTCATAAAGAGTGTTTAGACACCAGTTAGCTTTTTGAAAACTATCTTTTACTTCACTCCTAATACCAAAATAATCTCAAGTAAATGTTAAAGAAAAAATTATTGAAAAATAAGAAAACATATGGAAAAATATACAGTCCTAGGATAAGGTAAGAATAACAATACTCTAAAACCATAAAAGACTCACAGATCTGCAATTTAAGAAATTTAAAGTTCTATTTGGCAAAAGACACAAAACGGAAAGGTCAACAAAACAAACTGGGGGAAAAAGGATTAGCAACACATGACAAAGGGTTACTATTTATAATATATGGAAATTAATAATAAGGGATGAACAAACTAGTAAAAATGGGGCAGAGGATATCAAAAGGCAATTCTTTAATTAATAATAAGGGATGAACAAACTAGTAAAAATGGGGCAGAGGATATCAAAAGGCAATTCATAAAAGACAGACAATAAACACACTGGATGTCTAATCCTATCCAAGATGGACATGTAAGAATCAGGAGGCAAATGCCATTTTACTTATATTGGCAAATATTATAATGATTGTTCATGTGCCTATACTTGCATGGGAATGGGAAAATAGCCACCTCCCCTGGTGGCTGGTAGGAGTGTAAATGGGCTCCAGTCCTGGCTCTGCCACCTTCCGGCTGTGTTTACCCTGCTAGGCCTCAGTGTTCCCATCCATAAACCACATAGTGCTTTCTTCATAGGGTTCTTCAAGGGAGGTAATGCATTCAAAGTGTTCAGCACAGAATTAGGCCCCTGGTAGCATTCAACACGTGTAGCTATTTCCAGAATATTAAAAAATATATAATTTATAATGTTTGTTATTTTTTTACATTTTTTTTTTGAGAGACAGATCACAAGTGGGGGAGGGGCAGAGAGGGAATGAGACAGAATCCAAAGCAGGCTCCAGGCTCTGAGCTGTCAGCACAGAGCCCGACAAGGGGTTTGAACGCACAAACCGTGAGATCATGGCCTGAGCCGAAGTCAGATGCTTAACCGACTGGGCCACCCAGGTGCCCCTCTTTATTTTTGAAAGAGACCGAGAGATACAGTGTGAGCAGGGGAGAGGCAGAGAGAGAGGGAGACAGAAAACTCAAAGGGGGCTCCAGGTTCCCAGCTGTCAGCACAGAGCCTGATGTGGGGCTTGAACTCATAAACTGCGAGATCATGACCTGGGTCAAAGTCAGACACTTAACTGACTGAGCCACCCAGGTGCTCCAAGAATATTTTTCTTGGAGACCAATTTGATACTACCTGTCAAAGTTTTTATTTTATTTTGTTTTGTTTTACTTTTATTTTATTTTGTTAAGTATATTCCTTTATTTTGGTAGTGAGAAAGAGTGAAAGAGAGAGAATCCCACCCAGGCTCTGCACTGTCAGCACAGAGCCCACCTGGGGCTCAAACTTACAAACTGCAAGATCATGGTCTGAGCTGAAATCAAGAGTCAGGCGCTTAACTGACTGAGCCACCCAGGTGCCTGAATACCTGTCAAAGTTTTAAATGTACATTTAAATTCATTCATTCAGCAATTCAACTTCTAGCATTTTTTTCCTATAAATATGCCAGGAAGAATACATGCTATATAGATATCAACTACTACTTTCTATGTAATGGTAAAAACTAGGGTTTACATAAGAAATCTCAAAGAATGAAGCACAGAAATAGCGAAAATGAATTTGGTTATGACACCGATGCTTTCAGAGGCTCTGGCACAGGTAAAAGTATACCTGCTTCAGTTTTTGTTTTGGGGTATGTATGTGTAGAACCTTTGGAAAGCAGCCTAATTATTTTCATTCTCAGGTTTCCCATCTGTCTCAAGAAGATAACTATCTCCCGTCCTCAGCCCTATGGGGATTGAACTGAACTCATTCTACTCTACAGCTCTCTTCTGCAGTATTTCCAGAAGCCATTGAGTAATGACAAAAGACCAGATTTTAATGTTCTTTTGTGTGGCAGATGATAAAATGCGGCCTAATGATCACATTATATCTAGCATATGTTCACCAGCCTGAGACCTAGGTCAATACTGACCAGTGCAAAATGTGTATTGAATTACTAAATACTTATCACATCTAGATGCAAATTAAATTCTCTCCGGGGGTCTAATTTTCAAGAATTTACTTTCTGAATCCCTTAATACTATGAAGAGTGATTAAAAGGTCAGCTCACTTGCATTTTTAATATTTCTTGAATTGAATCATGTTCCCCCACCCCTTCAACAGCTATTGCCATAGTAGTAACAAGATCTATGAATATTCCAGATGATTCCCTCTAGCCTGTAGGACTTAGGAGGAAACTGCTTGCAGCCATCCACCACATTGGTCATTGCTTAATACCTTTTCTCCTGCTTTCTACCCCTCCCAAAATGCCCTGTCCTTTTTTTCCCCTGCAACTAGTTAACTTAGACTTATCCCACCTGCCTCAGAGCCTACGTGGCCACCCCTAAATCCTGAATCAAGGTGAAAAGTCCCTTCCCTTTCTCCTCCCAAAGCAATCTGGGAGTGTACCTCCATCTTTTCCTTTATCCCACAACCCTGGTATCCCAGATGTCTCAGAAATATCTCATATGTGGTCATTTTACTAAACTTCCCTCTTCCCTCTTCTGTACTTTTTTTTTTTTTTTGCAAAGGTGCCTCTTTTTCTTTAAAAAGCACAAAAACAAGGGCAACTGGGAGGCTTAGTCAGTTAAGCCTTTGACATAAGCTCAGATCATGATCTCATGGTTGGTGAGTTCCAGCCTTGCATAGGCTGAGAGCACAGCCTTCTTCAGATCCTCTGTCTCTCTCTCTCTGCGCTCCTCCCTCACTCTTGTGCTCTCTCTTAAAAATAAACATTTAAAAAATAAATAGTTAAATAGAAAATAAAAGCACAAAAACACACTCACACACACCTGGGATTTTGAAAGATGTTTGGTTAAGAAATCAGGCACCCTGCTCCCCAACCCCGCTTCCTCACCAATGGCTTTCACTGTCACATTCTCTTGATGGATGTCATGGACAGGAAGAAAGAGATCTCAGACTGCACTCTGTATGCCCAGGTTCAGTCTCGACACTCACTTTACAATCAGAGTGCACAGGGGACTTCCTCACTGTTTGCACTGCCTCCTGCTGCCTTAGGATGGAGTAAAAAGGACTAACAAAAGACTATTTAATCCTTTGGTGCCTCAAACCAACCCAGGCTTGGAGACATTTTTCAGATCACATGCTTTTTTGAACATGTTAGGTAACCGTAATAGGCTTTGCAGCCAAAACTTACATCACCACCTCTGTTTTGCTCCTGAGGTGCTCACTGCCTCTAAGCAAATAGGAAGCTGGCTCAGTGCCCAGCAGGGAAATTCACATTCTGGGTTCAGAGGTGAGCAGGCCTGGAGCCCTGATATGTCTCACCCAGAGTTAGTTTTAACAAGGCATCCCATCCATGGGGTAGAGAATAATTAGGTCAAATATAATGAAGATTAACTATTTTGAAACAAAATTCTGTTTCATAAAATCTGATTGTCATCCCACATATTCTTTAGAAGTCTAAAAGGCACAAGAGACTAGAAGCCACCAAACCACTGCAGTGTTAGTTTTCATGTCAAAAACTCTAATTGGACTGAAACGTGTTGCTGACCTGAGTCCTTGTGGGGGAGGGCTGTCTCTCTGAAGTCTGTAAAGCTGCCTTAACTTTATCTCAAAAACAGTAAATGCTTCATCCTCTTTAGTATTTTGCTCTACCTAAAGCCTTTTGCTTTACTTGAATCTAAAGCTTTCTATTCCAGCTGCAGAAATCTGTGTTTGAAAGCACTTCTTAAAGCAGAAATCACATGTCCTAATTTTTAAATGATCGTAAGCAAATTAAATCAAAGACCGAAAGTCGATGGCATGGCACCTTTTAAATTTCAGAATTAAATAAATACTTTCAAAATATAAAATGCATGAAGGGCATAACTATGATTCGGTGTAAAAATATGATTTAACTTTGTTAAGTTGAATTTGCTTAGTAGCAAGGGCACTGCGGTTAAGATCTTAACAAAGATCTGTGGCTCGTCTTTGAGGGGCCGTGCTGAAGAAGTGGGGTGGTTTTTCTATACAGCAGGCTGGATGGAGCGTGTGGTGGTTGAGACAGGCTGCTTCTGCCTTATAAGCTGGGTAACTGTGGGCAAAACATTGAATCTCCCATGCCTCAGTTTCCTCATTTGTAGAACATGAAGCACTTAGAGAGCCTTCCTCAAAGGACCACTTTGATGACTGGCTGAGTTAGTAAGTGTAACATAATTAGAAAAGAACCTAGCAGGGAGCAACTAAGTGTTACATAATTGTTGTTAAAAACCTTACTTCACACTACCACTGAGATTAAGGAACAGAAAGGATTTAATTCATTCACCTAACTGCCTGGAAGAGGAATCAATACTTAGGAAACCATTACCTTGGACACCGTGCCCTGGGTTGATGTAGCTAGCTAGGGCTAGAGCTACCTCTAGAAATCCTCTGCTCTTGATTTTATCCCAGGGACTTCTGGGTAATACCACAACACACAGGGTCCTGTATTAACTTCAGGTCCCCTGGAATCCCTGGAAAGTGATACATTTTCTGTGGGGAAACAGAAGCTAACAGGAAGGTTAAGTGAGGTCAAGCAGCCACTGATAGAAGTGGGGTCGCTAGACGCTGTTTACTATTGCTGAACTATTGAGTAATGCTATCCAACATTTTTTTTCCTTTTTCCTGAGATATTTGTTTTATCATTTGTGTGTGAGGGAATAACTGCAAGAAAAGCAAACAGGAAGACCTTAGAGTTAAGCAAGTTGCTACTCAAGAAAGAACCAGAACGTATTGTTTCTCTCTCCAAAATATATTCCTGAAAGGTAACGAGATAAGGTTGTGAGAGAAGATTGTTTAATGTCGTCAAATACATTGAATAAGCAACAGTCTGACCACCCAACTGTGTGCATAAAGAATGATGCATAAGAATTTAACATCAGATGATTCCTGCCTGAGACAATAATGATATAAACAGAGAGATTATGTGTTAGGCAAATACATAACTTAAATGAGTCTTTACAGTAAGTGCACACCACTGTAGGTGAGAGCATTTAGTGGGTGTTGAGTGAAGACAGAATCTGAGGAGTTGTGTATCTAGTCCTCTGATTAATTAAGGATGACTTTATAAGTGAACTGAGATTAGCAGCTGCTTGGAGAAGAAGGAGAAGTTGATAACTAAGGATCAGGAGAAGGTTACAGGACTTCATGCCAGCACCAGCAACCAAGGCTAAAAAAGAAGAGGGGCATTCATATTTCAAAATGGCATGCAAAAGCACCCCCCCATAACACTAAGCAGTACAGAATCTTCCGGCTTTGAAAAGCCCACACCACATGACTCATAGTTACTTCCAAATTCAGACAGAATGATTAGACTCAGGGCATTAGAAGACCTGACTTTACAGGCACTATGCACAGGTGCTTCTCAGGGGTTTGGCTCCCTCTGGGGAAGCTCAGCCTGCATACACACCTTCCATCAGGCATCATGGGGATGGCTATAGTTGGCAAAAGGAGAAAAAAATCATTTGTTACTAGACTGCCTCTCCTGAGTGGCCCTCATGGCTATAGCACCGGGTAAGCCTAGCCCATCCTCACCCATCACTCCAGCCTCTTCTGGCAGCAGGTGATGAGAACAGAGCTCCTAGATGTGACCAAACCTTCATCAAGGACCACGAGAAAGGCTTCTCAGTCCACTGTTACAAGAAGGGAGCAGTGCCACCCATCATTCCCTCACCATCTCCACTTCTATTATCCATGAATACTGCCAAAGTACAAACTCTCCCCTTCTCAGTACTTAGAGAAAAGGACCTCAGCTCCAACAGCATCTGGCTCCCCTCACTCTACAATTTCTCCTTGTCCCCTTCACCAGCTCTTTTCTACTACACAGCTTGAAACTTGTGCATCCCAAGGATCTTTGTACGCCATTCTTCTGGTCTTTCTGGATGCTCATTCATCTCCTCAGAGGCCTCATATGTTCTCTTGATTTCTAACGACTGCCTATGTACTGAGGACTCCCAAATCAACAGCTCTAGTTCTGGCTTCTAACTACACAGAGAAAGATACTAAATATTTCTAAGTAGCTTCTCAGCATCTCTCCAAGGTGTCCCAAATTACCTAACATCGAGATTTGTAGGCTGAGCCCTCTTCCCTGCCTCTGTAACCCACTCTTTCTCTTAGATAATAGTATCACTATCTTTGAAGTCATCCAGAAAAAAAACTAAAAATGTCTTCAGATCCTCCACCCACAACCAATCAACTGTCAAGTTCTACTAAACCTCCTGTGATATGACTAGATCTCTCCCTCTCATGCTCATTGGGTACAGTTCATGCCACCTTCTTCCTCTCATCTGGACTATGTAATAGTTTCCCAACTAGACTTTCTGCATAAGGTTGCTCCCCAGTTACGCATACAAAATATAGGTCGGATCAGGTCACACCCTGCAGAGAGATGGCTACATTCTATGTAAATCTCCTGAATGGAAGTTAGTCATTTTCCTAGTTGAACCATAAGGTAAAGGGGGTGGGTTTTCCCCAAAGGGTAGTGTTCCCACTACCCAACATCTGAGAGAAAAGTCAAATCTTCAGGCAGCAAAATGACTTTCAGGGGGGCCATAGTCAGGTAGGAGACAGAATCTTTCCCCCGTGTCCTCACTCTCTGGGGTCTGGACTTGAGGTCCCAAGAATGCGTGCCCGCAAGGCTCTGCAGAGGCAGAGTGAGGTAGGTTAGGAGTAAGCCCAGTCATGATGGCACACGCAAAATGCGTTCAACGTCTCTTGTGAGGGAGACCATCTAGTGTGTATTATTCTGTGTACACTTCCTTTTCTGCCATTAAGCCTGGTTTCCATGGTCCAGAAAGGCCTGAGCTCTGCTTCAGAAAGTGCATTAAAGTGGACAAATCACCCTCTGAGGCTACCTACCATGGTAGACGGAGGGTCCTCGTGAAAAGTGAGAGAAAGCTGAACCCTGGGACATAAGACCTGGGGATACAAGATCTAGCCACATCTCCCAGGTCGCCCTGCGGCCAGCCTTGGAGGACTAGGATTCCTTTTGTCAAGAAGCCAGCAGATCTTATGCTCCTTTACAAAGTCTGTTTGGTAGACGCCAGTGTCAAAATCCCTGACCCAACATCCATGGTTCTCAGGAACCCGTTCCCTCTCCTCCTCCCTTTCAGTCAGCCGCAAGACTAGGCTCCTTCAGTGATCTCAAGGAATCAAGAGAACAATCTCAAGGAGGTGCAAAAACTGGAGTAGTGAGCCTCCTGCTCCCATCTATCAGTGGTTGATGGTTATTCAGAAGCAGTGGGCATTAATTCTCTAGTATTCCCAGCCTTCCTTTATGACCTGAGAGGAAATACGGACAGGATGTCTACAGCATCTGCCACAGAATGAATTTATACTTACCCTGGTCCTGCTTCCTTATTTGTATTTTCCTATCATGTAGACCATTTAACAAGTTGCTGCAAACTCTCTGTGGAATGAGGTGAAGTCACGTAGAAAATTCTTATAATAATAATTTGCAACTATTATTGTGCTTACCCCTTTCTGCACACATAATTTAATGACAGAAATTCCCTCTTGCTCCCTATTATCAAATGCAAGGATCCTATAATTCCTTTCTGCAAAAATGGTACAAATTTCTACCCTGTTGCTGTGATTCTACAAATATTTCATTCCCCCTCCCACCCACTCTGATATCATCCATAAATAGACTTCCAGCTGCCACTTCTTCATTCTTCAGGTGTTTTTTGTTTTTTTTTGTTTTAATGAAAGTTAAACATTGCTGAGTGGATCATCATCCTGGCTTTCAGGCTGATGAGGAAATGTATTTGTTTCATCAAGTCCGTATTGGATTATATAAAGGTGCATCCCCATTATGCATCTCACTGTCCTCCTGACTATCCAGAAAATACCTCAAAATGGCATTACCTTCAACTCTAAGCTTAAGTTAGAGTCAGTACCTTGGTTGTATGTGCTTAAAAATGTAAGCATTTTCCAATTATCTGGCAATTTTTCTTTTATCCTTCATTACTAAATTTAATTGGGGAGCAAATGTCTCACTCATGATCTCTCCTGTCCCCCTGAGAATCTTTTGAGCTTAACATAAGAAGACAATGAAGCCATAATGTGCAAAGAACAATACATAAAATGTCTCTTTTTGCTCCTTTGCTGTTGTTGTTTATAAAGGTAATATACGAACACTATAGAAAATACAAATGATACAGAAAACTATAATGAAAAAAGTTCCCTTTGAAAAATCATCTTAAATCTTACCATACAAATAACTGCTGTACGCATTTTGTCGAACGTGACAAATATATACACCATACAGACATACAGTAAATGGTGTCATACCCTACATGCTGTTTTGCCAACTACTTTTCACCCCAAACATCTTTCCCTATCTTATTTCTTAAAAGGCTACAAAGTTGTTTAGAACAGTTTCAGATTTACAATAAAATTCAGAGAGAGGGGTAGAAGTTTCCCATATACTCCGTGATGCCACACACGTACAGCCTTCCCCATTATCAACGTCACTCACCAGAACAGTACCTTTTTTTTTTTGTTTTTTTACCAAGGACAAACCTACAGTGATACATCACAATCACCCACAGTTGTGGGTGGACCCAAAGTCCACAGTTTACCTTAGGGTTCACTCCTGGTGTTGCACATTCTATGAGTTTAGACAAACGTGTAACGACGTATAACCATCATTATAACATCGTACAGGGTATTTTCACGGTCCTAAGGATCTTTTGTGCTCTGCCTATTCACCTCCCTCTCCCCTCCTGCCGCTCTCTCTGGCAACTGCTGATCTCTTTATTGTCTCCATAGTTTTCCTTTTCCAGAATGTCACACAGTTGGAATCTACAGTATATAGCTTTTTCAGATTGGTTTCTTTCACATAATATTCTGCCATGTCTTTTCATGGTGTGAGAGCTCATTTCTTTTGAGCGCTGAATAATATCCCATTGTCTGGATGGACCGCAGTTTATTTATCCATTCACCTACTGGTTGCTTCCAAGTTTTGGCAACGATGAATAAAGCTTCTAGAAACATCCATGTGCAGGTTTTAGCATGGACATAAGCTGTCCATAATTTTTTAAAATTACTATTTGTGGGGTACCTGGGTGGCTTCAGCTCAGGTCATGATCTCATGGTTTGTGAGTTCCAGCCCCGCATCAAGCTGGCTGCTATCAGTGTAGAATCCACTTCAGATCCTCTGTCCCACCCCCCACCCCCTTTCCTGCTCATGCTCTCTTATCTCAAAAATAAACATTAAAAAAAGTTACTGTTTTTATAACAATACTAACGTTACCATTTTGTCATCCTATCTTATAAAAATGAATACATATCACAACGAGCTTAAAAATAAGCTAACAGCATTAGCAGATCATCCCTGTGAAAGCAGGGTTTCCCTGGTTGAAATTTCTAAGTTTTTTCTCATTCACTTGAAGCCGAGGGACGGCTTTCTCCACCCCCACCCCGCCTCTAAGCTCAGGTTGGTCTTCCTTCCTCTCACACACAAAATATTCTTAAACAAACAACCTGTCCACCCAAAATCTTTTCCAGATAAACATGTGTTTCCTGCTGAGAACTAAAAGGAATCCTGCCCCATAGTTTGGCTTATTCCGTTTCCCTTTCAATTTTTTCCCCTCTTTTCCACGAGTAGATTTCTGAGGTCTCTTCTAAGCCCTCAAGTTCTGGTTTTATGATTTTAGAAAACCTTCCTTACAGGATATTAGCCAGGAGGAATATGATGCCTAATCATTTCCTTCTCCAACTACATGCCTGGAATGAGAGCAATGCTGCCTCCCTCATGCTGCTGACTCAACATGATTTTTAAAACCACTGTGCCATTGCTCATTATAGGCAGACTAATTCCAAGTCCAGGATTGAAGGTAAAATACCTTTATCACATAACCCAATTTCCTGCAACACTAACACCAGGGCTTTGAACTTCAGCCAGCTTTTCATGATCATTAGAAAAGAAAAAAAAAAGGCAGAAGACAGCTGCTTTAATCAAATGCCATTTACATCATATGGCCATTTCCTGTCAGAGGCTAGCAATTTACAAGTGTATATCTTGGCTACTAGGTCGGCTTTTTAATTTGTTTGCTTTTTGATGATTATATTATGCCTTAAATTAGATGGGAACAAAATAAAAAGAGATGAAGAAACTAAATTTAAAAAAAAAAAACAGTGTAAACAAAGGCTTGGTATTGACAGGGATGGAAACCTCTGATGAGAGCACATGTTTAGATTAGCAATGAATTTCATCCTTTATGATCCAATGTTGTTATCCCTGTGCTACCAGAAAGAACACATTCCACCAGTCAAGAACAAATGAATTCTCTTTTCTTAAAATCTGTTCAAAGAGTTCTTTGTTAACTACGATTAATAACCCAGTCTACATTGTGAATAAGAATTCACAGTTTTCTCGGAAAGGCAGAGATGTATATAAGAATACTTCAAATGGCAGGCTAAGGTGTGACAAATGCCTCTATCTTCTGGAGTATTTAGTACCAGCTCACCTACCACACCAACAAAAGTCGAGACATTTGTTTTAATTCAGACATTTATCATAATCTAGTAAATGTACAGTTAAACACACAACAGTTCAACAAACTGCTAGGATTCCCACCAAAAAAATGAACAGGGTTCTCAACCCTCAGCTATCTTTAATTCACAAACCACTTTTGGGACAAGGAGGCATTCTGCTCCATTTTGGACATTAAATAGCAGACTATCTTGTGCAATGACATCAGTCTTAAGTTCTAAGAACACTCAACTTCTTCCTTTTCTATCATATGCTTATTCATCCAATAGGTCTTAAGCCTTTATTAAGTGCTGGTCACTGTGATGGGAAGTGGGGGTACAATGGTGAACAAGGTGTAGTAATATCTTCGACTAAAAGTCTAACATTAGAGAAAGATTGTAATTAGCTTTCACTATGCATAGTAGAAATTTCCATGGGAGTGTGGGTGGGCAGGAGTCTTACCCAGATGTGGGAGAATCAGAGATGGCCTCTCTGAAGTACAACAAAGCCATAACTTTCAGATCAAGCGAAGAAGAGGTGAATCAGGAAAACTGGGGAAGAATGTTGTAAAAAGAAGCAGCCATATCTACCAATGTCCACAACTGGGAGAACTTAAGGTTCAAGGAACTCCTAATATTCACCTTCTGACTTGGTCACACTAACACCTAGTAGCTGCCTCCTCCTCATCAAATACGTAGCAAATTGTCTACTATTTACAGGGCCAAGAACACCAAGCCGTAGGGATAAGAGTACTTCAAGAAGGTTCTTGAGTTACTATGCTCAGGTACAGGAAGAAACTACTGGAACTCCCATTTGTGTGTTTCTCATATTCTTCATTTCAATTCTGTGATCCTTTACAGTGTTTATAACATACACAGTACTGCATATATATAAACTTTATAAGAAAACATACATAATATAAGTGATGAATCATGGGCCATCACTTGAAGCCAAGTCTACACTGTATGTTAGCTACCTTGACAATAAATTAAAAAAAAATACATATGTTTGGGGGGCATGCTCAACTCTGACATCTATGTGATCAAAAACAGTTTGGAGGCCACTGATCTCTATGGGCTTACATTCTAGTTGGAGAAACAGTGACACAGAGGTGAAAGGCACGAAAGCTCAGTGCTATCTCTGGGTCGTAGGGGAGCAATGGGCAGGAAAAGATACCTGAGGGCTGGGGTGGTCAGGGAAGGCTTCAATGCAGAGATGGCATTCAATTTAGGCCCTGACAGAAGAGTAGAACTCAAACCAAGAAGAGAGGTTAGGAGAGGATTTTCTGTCTGGGAAGAATGAGATAAGCTCAGGTATATGGGTATTGGGAAGCAATGAGAAAACCACCTTCTCAAACACAACAGACTCCTACTAAGTAGCAGGACAGATGATGGAGACCCTGGAGTGGACACAAATGTAGGCAGGACAGTGAACATCTCCAGTATCAGGCTAAGAAATCACACTTTTTTGCTGGAAGGAGGGACCCTGTAACAGCCATTATTCCTTCTGTGCGCAGTGGCAGGCTTTCTGTACAAATGCAAAATCTAAGCTAAATGCACAGTGAAGTTTTTTCTAACTCTTAAGACTATGTTACCAGTGGAAGTAGTTTTCAAGAATGAGGGCAAAGGAAAGATGTTTCAAGAGTGCTGAGATAGCTCAGCATCAAATACCTTCACTAAATAAACTTCTAAAGGATTTACTCCGAGGGGGAGAAAAACAATCCTCCAAGGAAGGTCTGAGCAACAGAAGAAAATGGTGAAGAAAAAAAAGTTATAAACATTTAGCTAAATATAAACAAAGAATGATGGAATAAATAATGACATCTAGTTAATGGAGTTTCAAAAGAAAAATAAAAAAGACATCTAAGGTAACAACCACTTGTACACAGCCAAAGGAGGGTGATTAGAGATAAAGTATTTTAAGATCCTTATTTGCTCCTGAGGGTCTCAGACAATTTTTTCCAAGTGGTTGTACCATTTTGCAATCCCACCAATAATATGAAAAGTTTGAGTGTTCCACAGTCTCACAGACATTTAGTGTGGTTGCTCTTTTCAGTTGTAACCATTTTACTGGTATCTTATTGTGGTTTAAATGTCCACTTTTCTGCTGCCTAAAAACATTGAGCATGTTTTTACATGCTTACTGGACATTAGCTGTTTCTTCTTTTAAAAAAATGTTCAAATCTTTTGCCCATTTTTAAAAAGTTGAGTTGTCTTCCATTTGTACCATAACTTTCTGGTATAAGCTGTCCATTTTTGGAAAGAAGTTAGCAACTGTTAGGGCATCTGGGTGGCTCAGTTGGTTAGACATCCAACTTTGGCTCAAGTCGTGATCTTGCAGTTTGTGGGTTCGATCCTTGCATCGGGCTCTGTGCTGACAGCTCAGAACCTGGAGCCTGCAGTGGATTCTGTGTCTCCCTCTCTCTCCCTCTCACTTGTGCTCTCTCTCAAAAATAAATAAACAAACATAAAAGAAAAGCTAGCAACTGTTTTTCCTATTAAGAAACATATTCCTCTATGATTAATTCCATGGGATTCATCTGAGAACTCTCACCAAGACTGTATCCAAACTGAATAAGACAAAGAAGGTTTCAGAAAGGTTCATTTTTACATNGAAAAATATCCAGACTTTTGTTTTAAAATTCCATGCATATTCTGGCCAAACAAGCATAGAAAATCATGTTTTTGCCAAGTTTTTTTATACCATTGTTAGCTGAGTAAGATAATACAGTTAAATTTGAATTATTTTAAAACTTTAATAAAATAATCTAAATTACAATGATTCTACTTCATCTCCATTTATAATTCCTAGCACATACCCCAGAGATTTTTTTTCCTGGCCTCTCTAGAATGGGTCTGGTTAACATCACTGTCAAGCTCTTTATTAACTGAAATACATCTGATTTTAGCAACTACCACTGCAGTCAACTATAGCAAAGTCCATGGGACACATATTCCAGGATTCCACGAGGCTCTGGAAGGATCAACAATGGGTGTGACTGCTCGCCTTCCTCATTTAGTAGTAGCATCCTTAGTTGCATGGATTACCAAAAAAACCCTCAAATCCATCTTGATCACAGGATTCAAAACAGTGGATGCAAGCAGGTCCTCTACCTGTAGAGCATTTATAAACCTTCACCATTTGCCCTTGAGAAATAGAGTGCTGATTCAGTTCTATGGGTTTCTTTTAAAAAAAATCTTTTTTTAACATTTATTTTTGAGAGACAGAGTGAGGCAGAGTACCGGTGGGGGAGGGGCTGGGGGGCTGGGCACAGAATCCGAAGAAGGCTCCAGGTTCTGAGCCATCAGTACACAGCCCAATGTGGAGCTAGAACTCACGGACCTTGACATCATGACCTGAGCCAAAGTCAGGCACCTAACCAACTGAGCCAGTCAGGCTCCCCATAATTCTACAGGTTTCTATTTGAGCGGCTGCCCAAATGCTTACAAATTAGTTCCCTAACGTGTGTAGTAACTGATGAAAGAGGCCTAAAGAGCCTCTGTGCTCCACCTTACCTTCAAGTCTACTTTTTCTCAGTTTTGTATTTGTATCAAATGAGAAGACAGTTTCACTTGATCTGTAAGGAATGAAGCTTTTCATGTTTTACTCTATTCTCCACATCAACTGGACACTCACTGTAGAACTGCAGGGCTTTTCTATAACAATTAAGAGATAATTTCCTCTTTCTTTAATTTTGTGACCTTTAAGAACTATTTTTAACCTTTAGCCTTGAATGTGGAACATGGGATAAGGCGGTGGGGGGAGGGGATGTAAACTATGGCATTCAGAATTCTTTAAACAATCTGTACAAAAAAGCAAAAACTACTGTTACTGAAAGCTTAATCCGAAAAAGGGGTATTTTCAAGAGATATTCAGGGAAATAGGCTAGCTAGAAAAACAATTTTTCTACTTTTATAGGCAATGATTGAATCTCAGAATCAAACCAGTGGGGAACGTTTTCTGTAATCAATAGACACAGTAATTTTCTCTTTCCCTAAAAAAGAGCTCCTGCTCACATAAGTGAAGCATTTTGGGTGTTGGTGTGCCAGGTTAATGCCCTATTCATAGAAAGAAAGCAGATCAATTCTCAAACAACCTGTTTTCATAAGGGCCTCCAACTAACAGCTGTGGCCTCAAATCAGAGAAAAAACAGGCTTAGTGATTCTCAGCATCTGCTATAGACTGGTAACAAGGTGGGGATTTTAGAGAGGAGAGCCATGTCTCCCTTTATGAGTACCTATATTTCCACATTACAAACTGTCCCTAATCCACTTTGGTAACTGCATTCCTGAAGCAATAACACATAAGAGATGAAAGAGTCAAATTTCCACAAACAAAACTTTCCACATTTTCTTGCAGCTATATGAGAAAATTCCTCTGAGAACACAAGAATGGGGACTTGAGCTGCATACTTATACCTGCAGGTAAATGACTGACTGAGCAGAAAAACTATTTTTAAATAAGCTCTGGCTTTCTACTGAAAACTATATAAATAATAGTACTAGAAGAGTTTCTTCTTCCAGTACATGTGGCGAACTCTAAACAAAACAAGTCTCCACGGGAAGCCTCTTGGACTTCCTTGGGGCAAAATTACCATCTAAGACGATAAAGGAATTACCCTGGATCAAAGGGTTATTAAGAAGAGACACCTTTGATGAAAACATTCTTAGTGAGGCTGTTTGCCCAGGCTTGTGAAAGAGCCACGAATCTGGCTTCAGCAATGACAGGGTCATTATAAACTGAAAGCTTATTCTAGATCATGTGTCTGGTAGCTTGAGCACTGTGTTTTAGATTAATAAACAAGGAAATCACAGTCTTGATTTTTTTTTTTTAATGTTTTCATCAAAGGCACTGGCAAACGCATTGCACAACAGAGAATGCGACAGCTTGACAGTGTGTGCAGGGCACGCGCACACGGGACAGGTAGAGACACGAAAGCATTCTTCCTTGTGAAAAAGCCAAATGAAACTGTCCCAGGATGCCTCTTGGTCTGCTTTCCACTGACCTGGAACTCAAGGGTGTGATCAGCAGTCTCCAAAAAGAGGAGTACACGGTCACTGCCTTAAATTCAGAAATTCATAACTTTGGTTAAGAAGGTGAACAGAGTTGGAGATAAGGACAACAGACTTTTAAAGAGCTGAAGTTGCATGAGACTAAAAGTACCACATGGCCACATATCCCCAACTTTAGGATAGCCCCAGCCTTTCACTGAAGGCCTGCCCTCTGGAGCCTAGACCGATACCCCCTTCCAGATTAACCACTGTTGCCTCCCCAACACAAACCTATGCTCTAGTCCAACTGGAATCCTCATCACTCGGGACCCTTCCTCCTTCCTTGACTCTGTCCAGTTCACTCCTTCACCAGAAATGGCTTCTCATCTTCCTAAACCCAATCCTCAAAAAGTGCTTCCTTACCTGAAGCTGTCTGCAGACCCCTCCTGCAAAGGAGAAGCAAACTTCTAATGCTCGTCCACATGTAGCACTCCATGTAGCCTTCACGGTCTTGCATAGTTATTCAATTGCCTGCATATTATTGCCTTTTCTCTCAAGTAGAACAAATCTCTTAGAAAGCAAGATTTTATAGTTTTACATCCTCCCAGGATCTGTCATAATGAACATCTACACCCATTAGTGACATCCTTACACATGACACTAACAAGCAACCGAAAATTATAAAATACAAGTTAAAGATCCCTTGTTAGCACTTCAGGGTGTCTAGAATACCATGGTTCAGTGGGATTGCCTGCTTCTCTAAGCCCATCTCGTGGAGGCACCTGTGTTATAGTGATCTTAAAAACGATCTGGCCTTGAAATCATTTGTGAGCTTTAATTTAGGCTCAAACACTATTTACATACCTAAATTGGGGCAACTTCATTCACTTATTAAATCGTGGGGCGTGTGAGTGACTCAGTCAGTTAAGCGTCCGACTTCAGCTCAGGTCATGATCTCACGGTTCATGGGTTCGAGCCCCGCGTCAGGCTCTGTGCTGACAGCTCAGAGCCCAGAGCCTGCCTCAGATTCTGTGTCTCTCTCTCTGTCTCTGGCCCNCTATTTACATACCTAAATTGGGGCAACTTCATTCACTTATTAAATCGTGGGGCGTGTGAGTGACTCAGTCAGTTAAGCGTCCGACTTCAGCTCAGGTCATGATCTCACGGTTCATGGGTTCGAGCCCCGCGTCAGGCTCTGTGCTGACAGCTCAGAGCCCAGAGCCTGCTTCAGATTCTGTGTCTCCCTCTCTGTCTCTGGCCTTCCACTGTCCATTCTCTTGTCGCTTTCTGTCTCTCAAAAATGAATAAATGTTAAAAAAATGTTAAATCAAACATTTATAACAGACTCTATTCCAAACTAAATCAGGATACCTGGGGACTTGGGGCGCCTGGGTGGCTTAGTCAGTTAAGCGTCCGACTTTCGCTTAAGTCATGATCTCACGGTTTATGGNAAAAAAAAAAAAAAAAAAAGAATACCTGGGGACCAAGAATCTGCACTTGAAACTCCAAGAACCAGTGGCCCAGCAGGAAGGACACACAAATAAAGAGTTAAAATACAAAAGCAATAGTTGCCCTATCTCTGTGCCTGCAGGTCTAAGGGGAGGGAGCCCAGCTGGTGCCAGAGAATCAGGAGCACACACAGAGGAGGTGATGCCTAAGCTGAATCTAGCCTGAGCAGCAGTGTACCAGGTACCTGAGAAGCAGAAAAAATACCCAAAGGAATCTCTCTGAGTCATTCACGTTCTGACACTCTCCTGCTTAAAAGGCATTCAATGGCTGCGTTCAGGGCTCAGGCACATCTGCAGCTGACCTTGACCCCATCAAAACCTCATCACTCATCCATCTCTGCCTGGCCCTGCGGTCCATCCCTTCCCTAATCTCTGCCCTCCGCTCTCCTCTCCTTTCTCTCTCATCCTATCCCCCACTAAAATGATTTCAGGACTTGCTTTATCAAACCTTATTCAAGTCAGGGTTTGACTGTCCTCCTTACAGTATCCCTAGCATTGACATCAAAGGTCTTATCATATAGATTCACATTTACCTGTTTAGACTGTGAACTAGGGATGTGTGTTGGGGGTGGGGGTACAGGGTATCTCCCAAGTCCAGCATATAAATAGCAATAAATGAATGAATGGATAAAATCATGCTCGCATAAAAAATGTAAACAGAAGTATAAAAGAGCCTGCCAGATTCAGGTACCTACAAGTGGTTTATTATTGCTAAATTACAGACAGTATGAATGAATAGTACAAGATGAGATTTAAAAGAAAGGTTACTACCAAACCTGTACGTGAAGAAGAGGCAGGAACTTCACAGATCATAGGAAGGCACTAAAAGGTTTCATATGGAAGAACAATGTTATGAGATTCCCTAAGTTCTCTCAAGATAAGGTCAGGAGAGGCCCCGGTCCCTGGGCTGGTTTGTCATGATTAAACAGAGAACGCACATATAGGAACAATATATACATCATAATGTGTAAAGGTAAGAGTATCTTCTGCAACTCCTAGCTGTTAAACCTACCAGTCTTACAGTGTTTGGTTTTCATATCCCTAAAATGTTGCATAGTTTCATGATAAAAAGTGGCAAAAGGGCAGAGATCAGGAAATGCAGCCATTTATTAGGACACTGTGGAGAACAGAGCATCCTGAGAAGTCCTTCCCTTTTCTAAACACACCAATTACATCCCTGGGTCACTCACAAAACCACATACTAGATGTGCCTTCTATAAACTGATAGATCAGTGGTAACCTTTATTGGACCTATTTCCAGCTCGATGGTTTCTGTACTTCTGATGGTAGTAATCCACATCAGAGATTGAAGTAAGCCAAACTGACTTAAAACCTTAAGCCAAGAGGAGAAACTTTTCTTTTCCCCAAATATTCTTACAGCAAGCTTCCCCATTATAGGTAAGAGGGTGCTGCAAGTCTCGAGTCCCTTACCCAAATAAGAAGTCTCAGGTCCCTCTGAGCTCCCCTTCTCCAGCCCACAGAGGCAGGTAAAGGAGAGAGGAGGGGGGATGGAGGGGTGTTGCAACAGGCTCTTATCAGCCTCTTCCAGGAATTCTGAGCAAAACCTCTGCAGGCCCCTGAAGCCCTGGGTTTCTCAGAAGGGCTGGAGATCCACAGATGGACATATAGATAACGTAAGTTCTGTTCGCTCCTTTGTTTCCAAGGCTAACTGTAGCAATCATGTGATCTTTGGGGGAAAATGAAATGTTTTCCTATGCACCAAGAGTCTGTTGCAAGCAGCCAAACAGATCATTAAGGACATGGGGCGGGGCCTCACTTAAGGCAAAAGCTCTCCACAGAGATTAACGCTAGACTCCAGCGCTGGCATGGGGTTAGAGTGAGTTTGCTGTCCAGACTAACGAAAGCTGATCCCTCTAGGCAGCCAGTTCTCTCCCTCCCTCCCTGAGCCATGCATCTTCCCACAGGTGAGAATGACTCACTTGGTGATATTATTCTTTATACTAACTGACACCCACATACCTGGGTAACAGAGTCTGCCTGTGGGACAGGCTTCCACAATGCTTTCATCAGCCCAGGTTCATGAGGAAAATGTACGAGTGGCACAGGCCAAGCTCCTAGAGACCCATCCCTAAGCGCCGCCCCCCCCTCCCCCCCGCCATGCTAAGAGTGGCAGGGGAGCGGAGACCACATGGAGCTTCCTGGAGGAGAGGCAGGATCACTCACACATGTATATACAGAAGCACACGTTACTCCATAAGTATGATGGGCAGATGTGTAAACATCCATCCAATGTCTTTGAAATGACTATGGTCCAGTCTGGCTGGAAGAGGCTGCAGGTGCTAGCTGAACTTTCCAGGCCTCTGTGAGCGGAGCCAGTTGTGCAGAGTCACATAGAAGCTAGGGTTCACATAGCAAGGGTGAGCTCCATCACTGCACTAGAAGCTTTCAGCTCGTGTCTCTGTCAAAACACAATAAACTGCAATAGCCAAATCCCAGGAATTAGGTGGACAACACTTGGCTCTCTTCTCTTATTCTAACATCCAAGTATACCAATGAAGTATACCTACTTATGTATATAAAACTGTTCGGTGTATACTTGAGTTTAAAATACCTATGGACTTGTCTAATTTTAGTTCATCATTTTTCATTTTTTTTCTTTTGATAACCATTTCCCATGTTCCATGCTTTAAGAATGACGACCTACCCTTCTGGGATGGCACACCTGTTTGGCTCAGAGGTCCACACCAGTTCCTCCCATGGCCAGGGTCACTGTGCAGGTTCTAAAGGAGTTTAATCTCCCTTCCAAAGGTCCTTCTTTAAAAAAACAAACAAACAAACAAACAAACAAAACCCAGTTTTATATATTATATTGCATTGGTTCTTAACCAGGCATGATTTTGCCCCTAGGGACATTTGGCAATGTCTGGAAAAATTTTTGGCTGTCACAGCTGGAGTTGGGTGGTTTGCTACCTGCATCTAGAGTATAGAGCCCGGGGACGCTGCTAAACACCCTACAATCCACAGCGCAGCACTTGCAACAAAAGTTATCCAACCCCAAAGGTCGATCATGCCAGTTAAGAAACCCTACAGTATTTGGATTCTGTAGATTTCATTTGGGGAAAAAAAGTATTTTCTTGCTTAAAAATAAGTTTGAAAATTTCTGCTTTAGGACACCTGCCTGGACCCAAACTATTCAACAACATGATAAAGACTCTTTTATACTGAGCTTCAAAGTGCTAAGATAGTACAGATTTTCACATCAGACATTGGCTTTTAAATTCCCATAATAGGTCTAGCTGCTATAAAGAGCTAAGGCCCCGTCTTTTTTCCTATTAAATCCTGGGTAGGAATCAAGGAGCTGTAGCTGCCTAGTAGGACCTAATGCAAGCCTCCTTCTGTGCCGGGGGAGAATCACTGTAACTTCAACCAGAATGGGTAAAGATCAGACAGAAGCTCGGGGCTTGTCCTGATGGGAAGCCATGGGTGTTGGCTCCATACAGATCAGCTCTCCGTCAGTCAGGCCAAGAGCCAGAAGTTAAATATATTGCTTCTTTTAGGAAGGAAAGTGAACAATGGCCTCTTCATGTGAAACCACAATGGGAATTTAGGAAGGGGCAGAGCATAGTTCCCAGGATGGAAAATGGCCTGAGCTCCAACGTTACAGTCCTTGCTCTTGCCGGACTCCGTCATTCCTGGTGAACAATCTATTTACTAATTCCTATGCAAAACCCATGGACTAAGGGGCACCTTTTGATGCCAGTCAAAGGAATAATTCTGATTCTCAGGTTGGGGGAGTAAATACAGCCGTCTACCCTACCATGAAGGCTTCCTGCTACTCTGAGGGTCTCTGAGGTGTCTCTCAGCAAGTGAATCTGACAGCCCACGTGTAGGCTAATCCTTCCAGATGTAAAGACAGAACCTACGTTCTTTAACATGTTCTATGACACATCACGGGTGGCCCTCTCTCTAAGCCCTGCTTAGAGATATTCAGTGAATGCATGAATGAGCTTGACCTGTCAAACATGGAACATGCCCCTAAGTAAGTCCTCCCCAAACTCTAGAACAGGCCAGACCCTTCCTCACACTGTACGTGCGGCTTGCAGTGTATGAATGTGAGTACAGAACTCGCTTCAGTAAACACAGCCGTGGAACAGGATAGGCCTGTGCAGATGTTAGATCTTTCTCCAGGAACCATTCCATATGTAAAACAATTGGAGGGTGGAGAAATTCAATAAACAGCTGCCCTTTGAGGTGGCAAAAGACACACTCTCCCTTTTCAAGTGTAATCAGCGGGTCGGATGACCTTGCCTCAACCCTTGCAGCAGAGAAACAACCCTGGTGTGGCTTCCTCATCAGCCTTCAGAAGCATCCACACAAAAAAAAGCCCTAACACACAATCAACTGCAAACACAAACACACTTTCAACCCAGATGCTTTCGTTTAGATGATCAGGTCTTAGAAGACAAAGATTTAATCACACTATAGGCTTTGATTTGTTTTGTTTTTAAGAAGAGTGGGTCCTGGGATATTCCCAAGCTGTGGGTCTAGAACTGCTGGGGTGAACTCCGTATAAGGGAGGATGACTCCCTAACCATCATTTCAGAATGTAAATTATGTCTAACGTGTGCAACTAGTGTTTAGGTGCTTCTGAAAAAAAAATGTTTAAACCCAATTAAAGACTTTCCTGAATTCATTGGATTTTGCCATTAAATATATTAGTGATCCTAAGAGACATGGTGTCAAAATAGCTACATGTACACAAGACTCTGGGAAATGCAGAAAAGGCCTTGATAACCAACCTAGGGTTAGAAACCACTAAGCCAGTCCATTTAAAGAGTTTCCTCCACAGTGCTGTACTAACAGCCCGAGAAATAAGGCTCTTTTGTTTCAACTGATAATGAGAGCTCAGGAAAGATTGCTAAAAGGAAGACACTAATAGGGGTTCTATTTGGTAGAGCTGTCTGGGGGTGCAAACAAGAGGGAGGAAGCTCTTTCAAAGCAGTCTACTCGGAGGACCAGTCTTGCCTTGACAGACTGAAGTTGCAGTTGGTGATTAATGAAGGGGTTTAATTCCACATCCTATACTGGACCCCAGCCCCTACTTTTCAGGTATGAAGAATACTGAAAGGAGGAAGACAGGAGAAAGACAGAATTCTGGAGCCCCTGTGTGCTGCCCTCATAAATGTTGTATAGAACTAGGTCCCCTTTGATTTTCTAAGTGTAGCAGGATGTTGGGTGGGAATTTTCCTCTCAGTCCAGAATTTGAATTGAGGACAAAAGACACTAAGTAGCCACCATCTAAGTTCTGAGAGCCCCCTCCCCATCAGGGTTTTCTGGAGACAGCACCACTACCCCGCAATATACCAGTTCTGCATCACTCCCCCAAAGTCAGAATGAGACTGAAAAGGACTCCAACCTGAAGCTGAGGAGACAGTCTCCAAGAAAATCAATCAGAGGGGACAGGCAGGGAAGAGGGAAGGAGAGGAGGAAATGCTAGATCTTAGGACAAGACCGCCTTGAAAGAGGTCAAAAGATACAAACTTCCAGTTATAAAATAAATAAGTGATGCGAATGTCATGTACAGCACAGTGACTATAGTCAATACCATTTTGCATGTTTGAAAGTTGCTGAGAATAGGACGCCTGGGTGGCTCAGTTGGTTAAGCTGACTTCAGCTATGGTCATGATCTCATGGTTCATGGGTCTGCTTTAGATTCTGTGTCTCCCGTCTCTTTGACCCTCCCTGCTCACGTTCTATCCCTCTCTCTCAAAAATAAATAAGACTCATTTAAAAGAAATTAGTAAGCTGCTGAGAGTGACCTTAAAAGTTCTCATCACAAGAAAAAAGAATTTTGTTGGTAACTATGTATGGTGACAGATGTTAACTAAACTTACTATAGTGATTTCACTATAGTAGCATATTGCCTTGTACATCTGAAACTAATATCATGTGATATTGTCAATTATGCCTCAGAAAAAAAAAATACTTCACCCTCTTCTTCACTCCAAGTAGCTGAGCCAAACCTGGGGGAAGGTGAGCCAAGGAGGTCTCAGCTGTGTGTGACTGAAGTTTTCAAAATGAACAAGATTGAGTCTAAAATGGTAATAGGAGTTTGCCCATCAACTGACAGATAAACGAAGTGTGGTATTTACACACAATGGACTATTATTCAGCCCTAAAAAGGAAGGAAGTTCTGACACGTGCTACAACATGGATGAGCTTCGAGGCCGTCATGCTCAGTGAAACAAGTCACAAAAGGTCAATGCTGTAGGATTCCACTCATATAAGACACCCAGGGTAGTCTCAGTCCCAGAGACAGAAAAAAAGGTAGCCGCCAGGAGCTGTGGGGGAGGGAATGGGAATTTGTTACTTAATGTACAGAGTTTCATTTTACAAAACTTGTATTCAGTTTCCAGAAAGGGTTGTAGAAATGGACGGTAGCAGTGGCTGCACAGCAATGCACATATAATAAAAACCACCAAACTGTACACTTAAAATGGTTAAGATGGTAAAATTTTATATTAGGTGTCTTTTACCAGAGTTAAAGAAAACGTAAAAAAAAACAAACCCAAAACCCCTGAAGGCAGTGATGGATGTGTTAATTAACTAGGTGGTGGGAATCCTTCCGCAATGTATATGTGTATCAAATCACCATGATGTACATTTTAAGTATCTTGCAGTTTTGTCAACTGTACCTCAATAAAGCTGGAAAAAAATGAAGATAACAGGAAAGTTATAGAGTTGGCCTGATGTAGTGTAAAGGAATCCACTTCCCAAAGGGAAATTAGATTTCACACAGTATAATCTAAAGTAAGTGCTGTTAATAGAATGTCTGAAAATATCCCCAATGAGAATCCTCATTAAATTGGTCCCATATCCTCATCTTTGAATGGATAATCCTGTCCCCTAGCTCTTTCTGGATGGAAGTAAAAGTCTAGAGGAAACCTCACCCAAAAATATCATTTCTGACATAATTACTTAAATGTCAAAGTTGGACAGGGTGGAGGTTCTGCAGATGCTTGTTAAAATGGGAAATGGTAGGAACCACTTCTCCTTCTACCTTCTCTTTGCCTCACTAAACCCTCACACATCAGCATGGTGAGCGAGTGGAGTACAGAGCTACACAACAGAACGCTAACTTCACACTGCTTTTGCTTTGGCTAGAGAGATAAAACATGTAGGTAGAGGAAATATGTCGGTTTCAAGCTTGGGTATCCAGGAGAAGAGAGGCAGCAATGACAGAAATGGAGTAAGCAGAAGCGACTGATTGGAGAGGAAGATGATGACTGGGGTCTGAGTTGTAGGTGTTTGAAAGATACCACAGAACCAGGGTTCATGGGAAGAAATGAGGCTAAAGGTAATAACTGACAGTCTCCCCAAAGAGGAAAGACCTCATGAGGATGGGTGTCCACTTCTTTTAAAAAATGCTTATTTGAGAGAGTGCACACATATGCACGCATGTCAGAGTCAGAGAGGGCCAGAAAGAGAGGGACAGAGAGAATCCCATGCAGGCTCTGCACCCGGCTCAATCCCACAAACAGTGAGATCATGACCTGAGCTGAAAACAAGAGTTGGATGCTTATCCGACTGAGCCACCCTGGTGCCCCCCACTCTTAAGACCTAGAATAAGGATGGAGGCTTATTAAGCAAACAGAGGAAGGACAAAGAAATTGGAGCAAGATTAGAAATAGTACAGCACCGTGCTGAGAGGGAGTGTTGGGTTTTTCATCATATTCAACATTTCATATTCAACAAAACATGGGAAGAGAAGATGCGTGTTTGCTAATTCAAAGAATGAATGAACACTCAGGTAGGAACATCCAACATGTGACTGGGCATAGGGAGCTGACCTTCATGGAAAAGATCTGGGATGCAGACATAGATGCAGGGGTAGAGAGCGACGGGGCAAAGTGAAATCCCCAGATGAAAACAGATCCCCATAGATGTGAATGAGGACAGCTACAGGCTGAACACTGACCCTGGAGAATACAAACTGGAGGGGGAGGGGGAGAAGCCCAAAGATATAAAGAATGAAGAGTTAGGGAGGTGCAGAGATGATCACCAGACTTCAGAGCTGTGGAAGTCAAAAAGTGTAGGGCCCTCAAGTGGAGGGAGTGTAAGCAGTATGACATGCAACAGAGAGATCCAGGAAGATGAGGACTGAAAGCCAGACCTAGCAATACAGATGTCCTTGATGACTTCGTCAAGAGCTAACTGAGTACATGATGGTGACAGATGCCGGAGAGCTTTGGTGGTAGTTGGAGGAGAAAACAGAAGGCCAAAAGGGGGAGAGAGTGTACACAGACTATGCTCTCAAAACATTTGGATGAAAAAGAGAAGTAAATTGGAATGACCCACGGACATGCTAGAGGACTTCTATGGTGAGGAGGCTTGGCATGTTTATAGGCTGGGGAAAGAAACCAAGAATAAGGGAAATGGAGAAGTTAGACGTAGGGAAGCAAAGTCCTTGAAAGAGCACAGGTCCTCTTGGACAGAGGCTAAGGAATGATGATGGGTGGGAGTGTAGATAAGGTCAGGAGCAGGATGTAGCCCTTACTCACATCCCTGGTGATCTGTTTTTGGGGCACCTGGTTGGTTCAGTTGGTAGAGCAGGTGACTCTTAATCTCAGGGTCATGAGTTCAAGCCCCACAGTGGGCATAAAGCTTTACTTTTAAAAAGTTTTAAACATGGGGATCACTTTTCATCTGGGGATTTCACTCTGTCTGTTGCTCTCTACCCTTGCATCTCTGTCTGCAGCTCAGATCTCTCTCATATGTGTCAGGGAGGTCACACCTGATGTGATTTTCTTGATTACACAGGAATCAAAGCCACCTGCTTAGAATGAAGGCATAGGGTAAATGGGGGTCTTGAAAGGAATGATGAAGGTTGAGCTGTCAGTGAAGGGAGTAAGAGAAGGAGCTTTAGGTATTGAGGATCACCATTTGGAATAAAGGACACAGATTCACATTGGTGATATAAGCTCTCAGAAGGAGAGTAAGCAGAACCAAATACAGCAGCAAGGTCACAGTGGAAGATTGCTAAGAAGGGACTGGCACATTTTGTAATCAGGAGGCATCTGAACAAGAGAGAACTAGAGAATGAGAAGAAAGCGAGTGGTAAGGAGTAAATACATAGTATTTGTCAAGATACTTGGCTATCCACAGAGGAAAGGAGGATAGTAGCCAAGGATGAAGTGAAGAATTTTTCTCCATCAACATCAACAAAAGAGAAGTAACCAAGGGAGAGTAAGGGACCGTACAAGGTGTAGTCAGACAAGTGAGGGAGCAACAATATGGCAAGAGGGCAGAGAGGATGGATCTGCCCAGAAAAAGGGTGTAGCCTCTGTGAGAAGAGAGGTTTCCTTGGCAGCCAGCAGAAAGGCAGACAGGAGATGGCCAGACTGAGGAACAGTGGATATGTACAGATGAAAGTCATTGCAGGATTTTTCTCAGCGGAGTGTAGAACCAGGATTTGGATGAGAAAAAAAAAAGGGAAAGAAAAGAAAAGTAAGGTTTACAGGTATGAAGGTTTTAGAGTCCCTGAAAAACCCACAAGAAGTAAACTAGGATTTTTGCTGGGTAAACCGAGAAGTCACCAATGGATCCAGCAGCATTCTTTGTCCCAGGACCAGGAATGTAGGATGACTGTGCAGGTCTGGCACAGGCATGGCAGGCATGAAGGAGGGTTAAAGGATCAACTAACTCCTAGGCATCACTGACTTAGTATTACAGTAATGACCTTGAAGTCTGGGCTCAAGAGAACACTGAATGGACCAGCAGGAGCTTGGGAATTAGATACATTAGTAGGGACCAGGTTTGGGTCATGTGGATTTGGTAGAAGTAACATATTAGAAACATAAAGAAGTAATGTAAGGACTGATTAAAAGACATACCATCTTTAAGATCCAGTTTGTTTCCTTTTTTTAATCTTTCATCTCTGTATTTAACTTTTGAACATATAGAATCATCGTAACTGCTTTAATGTCTTGTCTGCTGGTTCTAAGATCTGTGTCAGTTCTGTGTTTCTTTCAATGGATTGATTTATCTTCCATTACAGGTTGTATTTTCTTGCTTCTTTGCATGCCTGGTAATTTTTGACTGGACGCCAAACATTGTGGATTCCACCTGCTGAGTGCTGGATAGTTTTGTATTTGTATAAATTTTCTTGAGTTTTGTTTGGGGACACAGTTAAGTTACTTGGAAATGGTTTGATCTTATCAGATCTTGCTTTTTAGATTTTCTAGGTGAGCCAGAACAGTGCTGAGTCTAGGCAGCCAAGACCCTTCCATGTACTCAACCAAATCTCCATGAATCCTGAGGTTTTTCAGTCTGGCTAGTAGGAACAGGCACTATCCCTGGCCCTCCGTGAGCACCAGAAGAGTTCCTTATGATCCTTTTAGATGGCTCTTTCCCTGGCCTCAGGTAGCTCTTTTATACTGATCAGCACTCAATTGAATCCTCAAGGGGGACACGTTGTATTTCTCTGGACTTCTCACTCTCTGGGTAACTGTCACCTTCCTGGTATTCTATCCTGCGTCCTCTAGCTGTCATAGTCTTCCTGAGCTCAGATCCATCTCCTCAATTCAGAAACCCACTAGGCTCCTCCTGACAGAGGGGAAAAGAGAGCATCCAAGAATATGAGGGGGTTGAAGAAGGAGCAACTTAGCCAAAAGAGCCCCCATCATTATACTCTATGGGCTAGAAATGATGCTAGAAGTAGGAAGCCAGCACCCAGATCTTGACTTTATTTGCCTTCATAGGCAGCAGGCCCTCCCCCAGACCCCTATAGCAAAAGAGCTTTTAAAACAAAGTACAACCTTGGATTGTGAGTAACTGGTTCTGTTAAGTATTCCACAAGACAAGCAAATATTTCTAACCGATTTTTTTATTTTTATTTTTATTTATTTATTTTTTTTTACAAATAGTTTATTGTCAAATTAGTTTCCACATAACACTCAGTGCTCATCCCCACAAGTGTCCTCCTCCATGCCCATCCCCCCTCCCCCCTACATCCATCAGTCCTCAGTTTTTGTCAGCATTCAAGAGTCTCTCATGGTTTGCCTCTCTCCCTTTCCCCCACCATTTCCGCCCTTCTTCTCCCCCTTGTTCCTCCGTCAAGTTCCTCCTAATCCTCCTATACGTGCAAACATATGATATTTGTCCTTCTCTGCCTGACTTATTTCGCTCAGCATAACACCCTCAAGGTCCATCCATGTTGCTACACATGGCCAGATTTCATTGTTTCTCATTGCCATGTATATTTCTAACAGATTTTAACTTGATAAATGAGCAGTCTTGAATACCAGTAGTATGTGATGCTGAATGTCACATGAGCACAAATGAGCCAATGGTTCTTGAAATTCACTTTGATATATGAGTGCTTTGGATTACAAGCACAAATTATTCCAGAACAAATTATGCTTGCAAACCAAGGTTTTACTTGTACCGTGGTGATTCTCATCAGGTTTCCAAGAAACAGCTGAGCCTACCTTCAGCCCTTTGGATTCATATTATTCTACCTACAATCCACACAAAAGTTCATCGTTTTTCAGTGCATGTTCTTCCTTCACATGCAAAAAAATTTGCAATTTTGCTTCCAAAATATGGAGGAGCTATTTTAATTAGTAATTAAGTAGTACATTTAAAATGAATTTTCCCTTGAACATAATAACACCATCTTTAACTTAAGAAGGAATGGAGTTGTGGTTAAGCCCTAAATAAAACAAGCCAGCAAGCAAACAAACCCTGCGTATGGACTCAAACAAGGGACACCATCTGGTAACAGAAAGACAACCAAGCCTGTAAAATTAAAGCCACAAAAGTCAACACACACTTTAACTCATAAATGAGAAAGTAATTTAATAAACTAAGGCAAATATTTGGGGAGAGACCAATGCTATAAAAATATCCACATGGAACAAACCAACTGCAATTTGTGAATAAACAACAAAGTAAATGCCCAAGGCTGCTCCAGGTTAATGGGCAGCACTTAGGTCAGGCTGCTGACCAGAACTAACAAAATCCTGGTACTGAGGAAAAAGGTGGAAGAGAGGGGCCAGTGCTGCCTGACAATTTACAATGTCTGTCCTGGCATTTAATACTGGATCCTCTAGAGGCAAGAAATTAACAGCCAATAGTTTATACAACCTGCCTTTAACACACACCTTTCTGGGACCTAGAAGTGTCTTGCAAACATTAACTCATTCATCTTAACATAGCAATTGAAAGAATGCACTCATTGCAGTTATGTATCTGTGCTAAGAGAACTAACCAGCCATGGAGTCTGGTTTTCAATATGACCCAAAGAGTAATTATCCAGATCCCCTGCTCCCGAAGTCATGCTAGACAGGGGAATAGGCCTCTAATCCCTATCTGTTGTCCTATCAACATTCCTATGAAGCATGCATGACAGTGGGTCTGCTCATGAATAGGGCTGGTCTGCACGTGTGCACACACATGTGCACGCTACACAATCCATGACACAATCAGTCCTGACAAGGAAATGCCAGCAGCATCAATCTAGACATTATCTAGACCCTAAAGGAGTGACTTAGGGGAAAGTGTAGCATTGGCTCTAATGGGTAGATTTAGGAATAGGGGCAACATATGCTCCCGAGGGCGCAGCAAGCAGGAAACTGGCAAAGTAATGCTTCCCTCACGGGTAGCCATCCTTCCATACCTTCTCTCCCACCCACAGCTTCACTGACTACAGTAACTCCTACTGAAGGCATTTTGACACACACACCGGGATGGACTTTACACCCTCCCAGAATATGACATATGTATGAAGTTAGTTTTTGTCTAGGATTGGAAACAATGGCCAAGAAAGGAGGCTTATGTTATCAGACTTTTCTTCATGCCTTTTAGATGATTTACCACCAAGTATGTGGATTAACTTGGGTATGGATTTCCTTCCAAAATGGCTCGGCACATAATCTGCATCAGGTCTTAATGCAGCCCTTTGTGGGTGGGTGTGTGCCTATATAAGCTCATGTAACCTCCACAACAATTCTAGGGGTAGATGTCCCGTGTTAACATATAAGGCAACCACTGCTCAAGGTCACAGCAGGAAGTACAGGAAGCAGAGCCGGATCACTCTCATCTAAAGCTAATGCCCTCCCACCACCCACCCCACATCTCGAGCACAATAAAAGATCCTCAGTAGGATTTCCCAGGGCATTCTGTCTGTAAGGCTCTATTAAGGAAAGAATTAACACTAACACCAGAAAATAAATTTTGGAGTATTCATGAAGCTGGAGGAATCACTAAAAGTGACCTATTATCAAAAAAACCCCCCAAAAACCTGACTCATCTCCTAGATTAAAAAAAAAAACAAAGATTTCTCTCTGTACCCTTCCCCTAAAGCTCCTCGGAATAGTGAGATTCTGCGTCACCCCAAGCTGGTAGTGGGAGATCCACTGGGTATGTTGGACTGCTGAGAGTCCAAAAGAGGAACTTTATGGTATTCAGTAAAGCCAAAGTGTTTTTCAGTTGACTCCAGACAAGAAGTGAACCTTCCTCTTAAAAGATAATTAAAAGTGCCCCCATACACTGTACAGTGCTGAATAAACATCTGAACAAACACTCAGATACAAAGTGAGAGACGGAGACGGGGAGGTGTGAAGTCAGAGGGAATTCGGACGAGAGGTGCTGGCAAAGGTGGTGCCCTGGAGACCCCCACCTTGTCTGAAGAGTTCACAGGGGGAGACTTCAAAAACATTGTACTAGGCCATGCAAAACAAAGCTGGTCTATGGGCCCATTTCAATCCATGAGCAGTTCATGGTCCAAACAGACACAGCCAGCTTGCAGCCAATATTGTGCATATTAGAGAGAAGGCCCATAAAGACTGGATTTAGAGTGACCTACAAGCATTCACAGAGGCAAGGACCAAGAACAGAAGAGTCAGAGGCCTCCAACGGGGCCCTGCAACACCTGAGGCAGAGGCGTGGAACAAGACATGACCTGTCATGAGGTGCACTTGAGCAGAACAGTGAAACTGTTCTCTTTGTGTCCTGGATGAATGTTCCCACAGTGTCCTCACCGAGGGGCCAGCAGGAAGTCCTGGAGTGCTACTGAATCATCACTTATTAATATATTTAATAAAATCCATGATGTCTCTCTCCCAGAGATAATCTTCAGTCTGTGTCAGTGAATCCTTCCTAAAGTCTTCTGTTATTATAAAGAACCGCTCCAGGTATTGTTACCTGGCAGATTTTTTTTAAATTATGAAACAATCACCACAAGTTTAAGAACACTTGCATCACTCATAAAAGCAATCACTTCCATAGGCCTGAGGCAACCACTAATCTACTCTCTGTTTCCATTGCTTTGCCTATTATGGACAGTTCATATGAAGGGAATCATACAAAAAATATGAAAGGCTTCACAAATTTGCATGTCATCCTTGCACAGGGGCCATGCTAATCTCCTTCATGTCATTCCAATTTTTGTATATATGCCGTCACAGCGAAGACACCTGGGCAGATTTTAAGTAAGCATTAGATAAGATGGTGGTACCCGAATATGTAGTCCCTTCTACAGAACAGCATCTGAACACTATCAACTTGCATAAGAGTTATTATGCCCAAACTCCTCATCTGAGTTTTCATTACCCAAATCCCCATTACAGTGATTTTCATATGGGTAAACTTAATGCTCAAAGCATAAAAATAGTCACCAATGAACACACTGAGCCCTTTTAAATTAGTCCCTTCTCGAATAATCCTCCCTGCTTAAACCTACCCTGTTCTTCCCCTCCCTGTGAATGGCTGCTGTTCTCACTATGAGTATCAGATACACCCCATGCAACAACGTACACAATAAAAGTCAAGTACCAGATCAAAGTGAGATCTTGTGGCTGATGTAGATCATGAAATTCACTAACAAGCTACTCCAATCACAACAAAGCCTTGACACAATCAATTCAGGTAGAGGTCCATCACCAATGAAGAAAAGATCAATACTGATGGAGCCACACCCAGCCTTTGGAAAAACAGATGATGTCTTCAAATATTTCTACCTATAACCCTTTTCATGACACTGTTGAGAAAATTATCATGCAGTGGAAAATGTTATTATGCCTTCAAATCAGCCAGAAAAGTACACATCTGAGTTATTTGATCTGTTCTTCGTTCTAAGAATTTGCATAAAGGTATCATTGTAACCTAAACACTGATAAATATAAGAAACTGACTTTCATAATTTTTAAAGGCAGAGTACCAAGAAAACCTTTTAAAACTTCTATTTTTTTATAATGTTGGATTCCATTGTAACTGGAATCACTGTAAATTGCCTTTTCCTGGTCTCAGTTGCTCTAAGGAGAAGGCAAATACCTAGAACTTGTCTCCAGTCCAATAGCCAATAGGCTCTACAGCCAACATTCCCAGCCTGCTTTTACCACTTTCAAACCTGGCTTGAATCTCAGCATTATCCCTGAGTGTTTGCAGACATTAGCAAGGCCCTTAGTCTCTGAGTCTCATTTTCTCCTCCTAAAAGCACAAAAACTGTAATCTGACCTGTCTATGTCACAGTATTTTTGAAAGCTCTTAAGAGAAAACATTTGGTGTTTTGTCAGCTTAAAAGACTATACCGAAGTAATACACTCCCCTCTGTGGGTTTTTCCCCCTACATATTCTTTTCCTTCAACTAGCAAACTTCCCAATTGCCCAAACTTTCCATTAATCACATTAGAAATGATTTAGGATACAGTGAGGGTGTCTAAACTTGGATAACCATTAGAACCAGCCAACGTGCTTAATAGGAATCTGTTTTCCTGGCCTCTTCCTCGGAGATTCTAGTTCAGTCTGGAGCCTGAGAATCTGTAATTTTCAAAATTCTCAAGTGATTTCAAGTGCTCTAAAACAGATCCTCTCTTCCATCTCGTAGTTTTTAAAGACCCTATTTTCAGTACTTGCTAAATCCCAATCCAGAGACTCAGAAATTGGAAGTATACTCATTTACATGAAACAGGAAGTGTTGGGGAGGCTGGGTGGCTCAGTGGGTTAAGCGTCCGACTTCGGCTCAGGTTATAATCTCAAGGTTTGTGAGTTCGAGTCCCCCATCTGGCTCTGTGCTAACAGCTCAGAGCCTGAAGCCTGCTTGGAATTCTGTGTCTGTGCCTCTCTGCCCCTCCCCCACTTAATGCTCTGTCTCTATCTCTCAAAAATAAATAAACGTTAGAGAGGGAGGCAAACCATGAGAGACTCTTGAATGCTGAGAACAAACTGAGGGCTGATGGGTGTGGGGGAGACGGGAAGGGGGGTGATGGGCATGGAGGAGGGCACTTGTTGGGAAGAGCACTGGGTGTTACATGGAAACCAATCTGACAATAAACTATTTAAATAAATTAAATAAATAAATAAATGTTTACAAATTTTAAAAAAATAAAACAGGAAGTATCATCAAAATTCGATTAGAACTAAGCTTCTAAAAATTATATACTAAGTCCCAACAGTGCACCCAGATTGAGCTCCAATCTATTACCTTCCGAGATGTTTAATAGATGTTATCACCAACATTTATTAAAACTTCATAAGGGGCACCTATCTGGCTCAGTTGGCAGAGCATGTGACTCTTGATCTGGGGGTAATGAGTTTGGGCTCCACTTTGCTATAGAGGTTACTTAAATAAGAAAAAAATAATAATAACAAAAACCAAAAAATTTCCCAACAAATGATAGTTCCCACCAAGTTCAAGAACAGAAGACTCCAGCTAAGCCTAAGTTTTCTGTGTTTTAAGTGGGTGAGGTACACAAGAGTAATTTGTTAATAACCCACAAATAGAATTGAATTATAGCTCATTATATTGAGAGGTGCATGGACTTGTTATGTATCTCCAAACAGTTGATTTTAACTTTTAATGCTCACTAAGCTGTGTGATGGATCCTAATTTAGCTTAGAACAATAAGAAACCACAATGGAGTTCATAGAACTTGGGAAAGTCTTCAAGATGAACTTAAACAGTTTAGGCTTTAGCAACTTACATTTAATCACTGTAAATTGATCTAATATGGTGCTCTTCAAGACCCTAACCAAAGGAGAAAAGATTATGTTCAATCAGCATCAAATGTAAGTGAATTTCACTTAGGTAACAAGGCATGTTTCCGAATAGGGAAGTGACACTAACAGGGTGCTGACCTTATGCCAGCGAGGATTCAGGGCACTTCCCCAGGACTTCATAGCTCAGCCATGTTCCTCTGCCACTGAAACTCTCACTTGCCAACCATGCCCCACCCCTTAGGGTCTGTGTACTTCCTGTTTCCTCTTCCCCCAGACAGTCTCGTCCACTCCCTCCTTCCCTTTGGGTCTCTGGCACAAAGGCCATCTCATATGAAAAGAACAACACACACAACCCTCCTCTCTGTCCTGACTCTGCCTTATTTTTTCCACGAAACTTACCATTTGGCGTATTATGTTAATTTACCTAATCGTTTGTCTCCTCCCACACACCAAATTTTTAATTCTGTGGGAATCAACAAGTGTCATTAATATGCACATGCATTCCTACTTCACATAATGTCACACATAAATACTCTCTGCGTGTATATGTGGATAGTCCTTCTGATCCACCAGACCCAAGTGGTAAGAATTTACAAGAACTGCTCAGCCCAGTCCATTTTGTAACCAAATGTAAATTCATAGAGGTAGCTACTGATTTTTTCCAAACTAATGTGAGAACTAAATCGCCAGGTACAAAAATCTAAGGCCACTGCGTCCCCTACCTCCTCCTCTCCACACATACTCTCAACCTCTTGCAGGGAGTCATTCAGCACTGACTTGAGCCCCAGAAGAGAAATCTCAGACACCAGGATGAAATCAGGATGCTGAAGACAAGATTCAGGAGAGAAGGGAAGAAACAGGTCTTCCTCCTCTCTACCTGCAGGTCGTTACTGGGGAAAACCGAAGCAGAGGGCTGACAGGATAACTGGCTCTTCTGAAAAAACAGCTGAGAGATCAAGGGTCTCTCAAAAGGAGACTGAAGCATAATGAAAATAGACTCTGGAGCAATTAATTTTTCTATCAAAAAATTAACTCATTTCTATTTTACCTAAATCTCAGTTCCACTGAGAGAATACCACATTAATGGTATTCTCCAACAAAAAAAAAAAAAAAAAAAAAG
>NW_027527551.1:7586566-7600638 GCF_008692635.1 Crocuta crocuta | reverse complement strand
AAAAAAAAAAAAAAAAAAAAAATGAAGTTTGAGAAAATTAAGAAAGAGACTAGTCAGACTCCGTATTTCCAAAGGAGCATGCTAGTTAATAAGCAAGTGCCCCATGAAGTGAATACGCTGATACTTCTGTCCATAGATCTCTGAGCTCTTTTAGAGGTTCAGCTTTTAGCGCTTACACCTCTGACCACTTGCTCAGAAGTACTGTGACTGCCTTGGCCTACTGGAAGCAAGCAAAGGTGCAGCATAAAGCTACCCAGAATGGCCATTTCCAAAGTTAGAAACCACCATTGGCTTCCGGTTGTTTGGGTGTCACTTCTGGGCCTTCCAATTTTTATGAGAAAGGGTTTGTAATAAAAACTGGCTGAAAAAGTACATAGCACAGTAAAAATAATTAGAACAACACGATGACAGTGTCAAATAATTGCTGAATTATTCTGTTACCTGGATCACCCGATTGTCACCTAACATCAATCCCTGATACAACATACACAAATATTTGTCAGTTCCTTCTTTCTGTGATCACTAAATTAAAAGTGCTGGGCTTCTGGAAAGAGATAAGTGGAAAAATTAAACTATAAATTCTGAAAATAATTTGATCTCAGGACCCTTTTATAGTCTTAAAAATTAAAGACTCAAGGGGCACCTGGGTGGCTCAGTTGGTTAAGCATCTGACTTCGGCTCAGGTCATGATCTCACAGTTAGTGTGTGTGAATCCATACATGGTTTCATAACATCTTGTACTGGTCATTTTGAATATATGAATTCACTGAACCATAAAGATCTTCTAAATGTTGACACATTTTACTATACAATATTTAAAAATACAATTGTCAATTAATATCAAAAACAAACTCATGAGAAAAGTTTTTTTTAAGTATTTGCAAGCTGACAAGCTCATAATCGTAGATATAAATTTTCCAAAATTCTAATTATGTCTTGGAGGACCCAATTCTATCATTGGCATCCAATCACAGTTGTTTCCTGGAAACAATTCACTCACAAGAGGCTCACTTTATTCATTTTAAAGAATATACCTGAGAAATTCCCAAAGCTCCATTACTACAGTTTGTCATTCTTTCCAGTAAAAATGGTGTTCCACGAAAAAAAGCGACTAGCTCAGCCAATAACTCAATCATACAAGTGTTTTTCCTTGAGACGTGATAGTATTTCAGAATTTGGCAGAAATGCTTTATGCATAATTCCCATTTTAGCACACAGATTATAAAGATACATAGTCAGAAGTTGAGCTTAATAACACTGATAATGTTTACTGCTTCATTAGTGATATTAAGTGAAACTTTTTTCACTGTGATTGTCTGGCAGTGCAGAAGACATTGGCTACACTAATGTTAACTGTACAGTTGGATGCCTTGATTCACCCCAAAGTGTCAGCAGTTTTACCCATCATTTCTTTTGTACCATCGAGCAAATGACAGTTCAACCTAAAAAGGCAAACAACATCTTTGTATTATAAATGAGTAGTTTTGAACTACAAACCTGAATATGTCTTCCGAACCCTCAGAGGTCTGCAGGACCATACTTTGAGAATCAACTGAAAAATTCTGAACAAAACCACCACTTAGTAGTATTTCCATCAACAGTTAATGAAAGTCAGAGAAGTAGTCAGGATGAAGCCAATGATGATTGGGGTATAACTACACAAATACACCTATCAAACCCTAGGCTGAACTTATTTGATTTTAATTCCTTCCAAGTTCTAGTTTAAGATCTGCATTAAGAGAACCTACTGATAATCACAGTAAAACTTGAACAAATCTCAAGCTCATTCTTTCCAGAGTTCTCTGACACAGGCCTGACATCTGAGAAAAGGGCACCTTTTCCAGGGGAACATCAATCTTTAGGTGTAAAAGCAAGGAACCCATGGGAAGCCTTGCAAAAACGGATCATCTCAAAAGATAAAAAAAACTCTAAGAAGGGTGAAATTACACCACCTAGAAGACAGTTTCCTTCCAAGGTAGAATAAAGAGAAAACACGAAATGCCTCCCGGTTAACTGGGCACCCTAGGATACTGGACCTCAGCACCCCAGTCTGAGCTGTGCCTGGGTCTGGCACTTACTACCTAAGAGATCAGAGCAATCAGTGTCTCTGAGCTGGATTCACCGTTTGCATACTGAGCATCACATCAGCCTCCAAAATTTAGTGCAGGGGAGCAAATGACACAATACATGGGATTGCATGAAATCCAGAAGGAAAACAAGAACTGTTGCTGCTATTTGTTAAATGAAGGCATGGCCCAGTACCTGGTCCTTAGGAGGCATTCTGTAAATGAACTGGCTGAGATGGAGAGAGAACCAGGCAAACTATGACACCGGACAACTAGCCTCACTCTCATAAAAATATCTTCCATTTCCAGTTTTCTTTCTTTTTTCACTCCTTCAAAGCCTCTTTCTCTCTTGCCCTTTCCTCAACCTGGCATTCATTTCCAGCGGTAGCCACAGAACTGCTTGGACCAAAACAGAAGTGCCCACTCACTTCTCAGGTTGAATATAGCAAAAGAATAAAACATTTCTATAAAAGCTAAATTAAAAAGAAATTAAATCAACATGCTGTCACCTGGAGTGAAACATGAGAAAGGAATACCAAGAATCAACCTCCATCAGAGATAACCTTTTTTCCTTTAAAACTGACATCACTGTGAGTGTTAGATACGGTGAGAAACTGGGTTGCAGCTTTCAAACAGTAACACATTTCATCTGCCTTCATGCATGCAGCCACAATGATGGAGCACAGAGCTTAATTATTCTTAAACCAATGGTTTGACACAGGAAATTTGAGCTAAAAACTGAGGCAATGGTCAAAAAAAAAAAAAAAAAGATCAGATCTTACTCTACACAGTAATGCACTGCTTTGGCAGAAAGAATAAACAGATCCTAAATTTCAAGTGCACCTTCCATATTCTCCCCAGGAGAAATGTGTATCAAGTAACATAGAAAGAGTCTGAAAGAAGGGGAGCAGGTCAAAATTTGAGCAAAGTTGTCTAGACAAGCTTCAAATCCACAAGTGACAAGTGTTTTGCTGGGTTGTATTTTTGTTTTTTAAGACGTTACCCACACAACCCCTGCCCAAAAAAACCCCTTGTACAGAATACCTTCACACATGCTGGGGATTTCTGGAGGATTGTTGGAGAAAAAGCTTGTCCACACAGAACTTCTGTCTTACGATCTTCATAAAGACACTTCTCCTGTTAATTCTCCCGATTTATTTTTTTCTTTTAGGAAACTATCTTAAAATTAAACTTCGCAAGTACAAAATGTTATGTAATTGTTAGTAGGAGATGATTTACTTGTCGTTCATTTTAAGTGAGAACTCTACGATGGAAGGAAGGGAATTATCTTACTCATCTCTTCCTACCTGCAGTTTTTGACTCACGGCTTAGTATTTATTTAGAACTTAAAAAAATGTGTTGAAGTACCTTAGTCATTATAATTTTTAACTTGCCTCTTCATAATATGTAAAAATTGGGAATTAATGATAAAATATATACAGACACACCCCAAAAAAAAGGAGCCAACACCAGCTTTAATTTATAAATGAGGATAGGTAATAAGTTTTTGAAGTTAAAGGATCATATTGATGATACAGACTCAATCCAGATTCTGGTTTTTGTCTAGGAAATAGATTTTTTTAATGTGAAGTTTTATCTTAATTTTTTTCTTACTAAATACAATTTCAAACACACACATGAATAGACAAAAGAGTATAGTAAACCCACATGTAGTCAACACCCGGCTTCATCAATCAATTCATGGCTAATCTGATTTTATCTGTACCCCATTCCTTCCTTCCACTTCTTGATTATTCTAAAGTAAATCACAAAGATAGACTAGAAAGGAACAGAGCCCACCACCAGAAACACCAGCTTTACAGGTAACACAATGGCACTAAATTTGTATCTTTCGATAATCTCTCTGAATGTAAATGTACTAAATGCTCCAGTCGAATATCAAATAATTTCACTAGTAAGTATTTCAAAGTGTATCTCTAACAGATGCCCCCCTTTCTGTTTTAAAGAACTGCAATACCATAATCATACCTGAATAATATTAATAATTCCATAATATCATTGTGTTTCCAATCTCTGTTCCCATTTCCTCAGTGGTTTCCTGGGGGTTATTGTTTGTTTTACAATTTGTGTTTGAATTGGGATAAAATATGGTCTATATATTGAAACTGGTTCATATGTCTCTCTTCTGTTATTTTGGTTTTCTCTCCCTCTCTTTTCTTTCTTCTAATTTTTGGTGGAAAAAAAACCAAGTTTCTCATCCTGGAAAATTTTCCAGTCTAGATTTTGCTGATAATATCCCATGGTGTCATTTAAAATGTTCCCGTCCCTTGTATTCCCTTTAACCTAGTGGGTAAATCTGGAAGCCTGACCAGATTCAGGCTTTTTTTTTTTTTTTTAAGCACAGCTACCTCACAGACGGTAAGATTGTACTTTTCTTTCTCCCCAGAAACCATTTAAATTTGAGGTACCATGAGTCAGGCAGACTTCACTTATGCAAACTGAATCTTAAAAATCTCACACCATAATTCTTAACAGGATAATAATGCAGCAACATCTTTTTGATTTGTTCTCACATGGAAATATCACTACTTCAACTTAATTTCTGTTACTTCTTTTCCAAGTATAGCAGTTATCAATTCACTGTGATGCATTTTCATCAGATATCTTTATTCCAATCTTGGCTGGGATTTTTTGGTTGTTGTTTTGTTTAGTTTTGTTTTTGGTTACTCCACTCTTCTAGGTAAAAATTAGTCCAATATAGTGACAATCATAAACAGCGCCAGATTTTGCCATTCTGTCAGCATCTAGCGGTTGCATTCACATCTAGGTCTGTTTCATAATCATAATCAATTTCGTCTTGATTAGGTTGCAGATCCCGTTGTTAGTTCCAGAAAGGTTTCGCCAGAATGAAATAGTGACACAAGACAACTTTTTCAAAATAACAAATCACTTCATCTGTGTCTACTTCAACAGCACTGCTTAGGGGAATTCTGCATCTGATCAAGAGTAACAACGCCTTTGTTAAAATGAACAATGTGATGGGTTTCTGATCTAGTTGATAACATTATGCCTTCGGCTCTGAGAGACTTACGCAAAGAGTTTTTCATGCTCTATCTTAATTCAGTGACAAGCTCTGTAGGTTTTTTGAGCAGACTCATCTGTTCTTTTTACCCCAGCCTTAAGAATAAACCTGCACATAGTATATGGTACCAAACTTCTAAGCTACTACAGTTAACACCAATTCAAACATTACTTTTCAAAGGCTTTTATGTTCTGTTCTTTATTCAAACTTCATTATCAAACATTTTGATGCCAGTTTGAAAGACATTATACCATCTGGTGAAACAGTCCTGGAATATGGTAAGCACTCAAATATTACTGGATGAGTGATGAATATATAAACAAAATGGGTGTTCAGTAGGTAAACTTTCCACATACCTTGATTGAGTTGGACAGAGTATAATCTACGAGCCAGAGTCATTACATGCTGGTGTTCAGAGTTCTGCTGTTGGTCAGCCTTGGTTTTCTCTGTCTGCTCACTGGGTGGACCCCATGGGTCCTTCTCTCACTGATACCTACAGCTCTATCTTGGGACCAGATCTCTTGCCAGACTTCAGGTTCTTATTTCCAATTCCTCCTAGACATCTCCACTTGGGTTTCCCACAAGCATTTCAAACTCCACCTATTCAAAGCTGAATTCGTCACCTTCCATTCCTCTATTTCTATCTTGGTGAATGACTCCACAATATCATTTGAGACTCATCCCTATTCATCCTTGACACCCAGTGAGTTGCCAATTCCTGTTGGTTATACTATGTAGAAATTTCTCACACCTGTCCCCTTCTCTCCATCTCCACGGATTCCAACTTAAACCAGGCTCTACTAAGCTCTTGGACAACTTTAATAGTCTCTTAATAGCTTTCCACACCCTTGTCTCCTCTTAGGCTCTAACACTCCCTAGCCCCCAGCCCCTTGAATCCACTGCTACCAAAGGAGATCTTATTTCTCTCTGCTTAGAACTCTTCATTGGCACCCCCATCACCTCTACTAACCTAGAAGTGATGTGACCATGTAATTTATCTTCTAACCCGGGACCCATTTCAGAGTGAAAGGTGATCCTGTTCAGAGTTAACACTGGTTCAGCAGACAAAACTGTGACTGTTCCAGGCAAATGTTCACCAAAGGCCCTCCCACGTGTCTGGCCACATCTCCCCCACACTCCCCAAACTCCGACACCTCTGCACTACTTTCAGTTTCTGGAACAGGCCGCTGATCTCTCACCTCTGTGCCTCTGTACAAACTGTCTTCCCCTCTCGAACTATTCTTACCGCCCCCCCCCCTCGCATATTTCTATTTATCATTTGAACTTACTTTAAACATCACCTCCCCTGCAAAGCTTTCTCTAAAACCTTCCAGGTGATCTGATTACACATTCCTACATGCCACAACCGTGCCTTGGACCCATTCCCATGGTGGGACCTGGGCGCCTGTCCTGCACACACAGGGCGCTTCTACCCACCGCCCCCCCAGCTCCCTTGGGAGAGTGGCTAAGTCTTGTTCATCTTTATCTTCCCAGCATCTGTGGCGAATCACAGGTCTGCACCCAGCAGGTGTTTCCCATGTCCTTTCTCAGTCATGTCTTACATTTAATAAAAGCTTTTCGCCTTAGCTGCTATTTCAGTATAATTAATGACAGATAAGACAATGAGAGAGGAAGAAATGAGTAGTAGTCAGCAGCTCCTAATATCAGTCCTGTATATTGTAGATCATTGCCCCATGTAAGCAATTTCTTTTTGAAGGAGAGCTTTGGAATTATAGAATCTGAGCTGTTAGCAGAACTCCTAAAGGAGGCCATGAAAGGAAAATAGGCATGGAGAGAAGTCAGCAGCACATCAGTCATTGTTCACTCAATTCTTGAGGCTTCTAGTATAAAAGTATTAAATCCATTGTCAAAATAAAACAAACCTGCTGCATATTCATGGGGTCCTAGGCAGGGGTCTTATTGCCATAATAGGAATGTGGAGATGGGAACCCCACTAATATACTTTCATATGGCACTCTACAGTTTGCAAAGCACTACACATTTTAATATCTGACCTTCAAAACCACAGCCTTAGAGGCACCCTGAGGCTCAACCAATATTTCTCGAGATTTGACCATCCCTCAGGGATCCCAGGCCAATACTCCTTTCACAGCCCAAGATGCTGGGCAGGCCTGACTTCACAATTTTTTTTTTAAAATATAAATCTCTTCAGCATCCAAGATAAGAACTAGAGCTCCAGGGGTACCTGGGTGGCTCAGTCAGTTGAGCATACTTCGGTTTAGGTCGTGATCTCACAGCTCATGAGTTCGGGCCCCACGTTGGGCTCTGTCTTAACAGCTCAGAGCCTGGACCCTGTTTCAGATTCTGTATCTCCCCTTCTTTCTCTCTGCCCTTCCCCACTTTTGCTCTGTCTCTGTTTCTCTCTCTCTCTTTCTCTTTCTCTAAAATAAACAAACATTTAAAAAATTAGGGAAAAAAGAAAAGGATAAGAACGAGAGCTCCAAATGTCCTATCAGCCAACGTGATGGCCCGGGATAATCTAGAGTGGCTGACAGGAGTGAAGCCAAGCCAGGGACATTCTCACGCTGCCAGGCCCAGGCTGCTGCCACAACTGTAGAAGGTGCACGGTGGGGCTCCATTCCCTCATTTAACACAGAGAGGTAGCTATCACATCCTCTGCATTTGACAAGAGAGCTATGCTCTAAAGCAGCAGCAATGTGCAAACTCAAGCTGAGCCCCAGCTTAGGAGTCAAACTGACAAGACAATGCTCCACAGTTTAGAGAGAATAGATCTGAGGTTCTAAAATATATCCCACACATAGAAGCCATAGCTCCTAAAATGTCAACCTTAAAAGTCTATTTCACATGGATAAAACATCAATTTAGGCATCTTTTAAAATATGCAGCCACACCTAAGAGGTGTGTAACAAGATATTGGATCACTATCACTTCAGTGTGAATTCATCCATGAATTCACTATCTTCCTTATTGGCAACTGTTCCTAGAGAGAGGAGATCACTAGGCCTCTTACTGGAGCAAGACACAGTGAAAGGCAGAGAGCAAAACGAACTAACTTATAGGGGAGGTAGGATTTACCAATGAGGAACTAGGCCAGCCTCACAATTTTACCCAGGGTCACCTCTAAAAGGACTACCCTTTCAATGACCTGGTAAGAACTTAGCCTTACAAATATTTGGCATTCCTTTCTTCTTATCATTAAAACTAATAAATTAATATAATAAGAACATCCACAAGTATTCCAGTGTCAGTGTTCTAGTGTTGCCAGTGTACAGTTAAAGAAGATAGAAACTTAATATAATTTAGTCCTACAGAGGTGACATAATGCTCAAAAAAGTCAGTCACACAATGACTACAGCACAACCAGATGTGGTCTAATGTGTATGGCCTTCCTCCCATGTAACTGAGTGCAGAAAGGTAGTTCAACACACTGAGAATCTCACTTACTTCCCCCTCTGTCTCTTCTCTCATGCCACGGTTTTGGCCATGTTCCATGTGCTGTGAGAATGTTCTAGCAACAGTTTTCTGTAATACCACATTCCTATTTTTTTTTGACTGAGCTATCAGTGGACTCATTTTTCTCACAGACCCTCTAAAAGGTCTGTGAGCGGATCAAACTGTAATCTGGACAGCTTTTTCATGTCCAAGTGTCCCACATTTCTGCTAATTTCAATACTGGAGCAAAACGATAAGATGCAACAATTGAGACAACAGAAAAACTAAACATTAACATTAAAACAGTTCGCCCACACAAATAACAGTCAGCTGAGAGGAGAGAAAACCAAACTTCAAAGGCGTTACCAATTGCAAAATGCCAACACCAAATGGATGAACTACTAAGCCACATGCTTAAAAATCTTCACAAGGATTTTAGTAATGGTGGAGTGGCTTTTAATACGCTAACCCTCCCATCAAAAATAATTAAAGCCTCCAGAAAATATATCTTAAAACAACTAGTTGAAAACACTGGAGAGCAGGTCCCCCAAAAGACAGAAATTGGAGGGAATCTGACACGTGAAAGAAGAAAGTTGCACTGGTCAAGCTCCATTATTTATGGGCCAAATCCCAAGATTATTCTGCCCGCTGCAAAGTGTCTAATCAACAGAACTGAACAGAAACCTACAGTTTCATTGACTTGAGGAGTGAAATGACAAGATTCAGAACTACCAGATGACTGGAAACTGAGAGAAAACCTGGAAATGAGAAGGCCGCAGGGACAAGAATCCCCAAATATATAATCTCCTCCAATCTGTGCGTCTGAATGGGAGATTCGAAGAGGTACACAAAAAGCAAGAACTAGAAGGCTGAAAGAAAGGAGATGAGATTTCTGTTTCTCACTGTAGGAGAGTGAGTTTGAGACTCTAGTCCCACAAAGTTAAAGGGACCTTGGGCTTTCTACTGAAACTCCAACTTGGTTATGCCTTATGAGTGAAAACTATGTTCCAGGACTAGGGAATTTGTCCCAGAACTAAGGGGGGAAGGTTAAAAAAAAAAATCCCACTCTCAAAAGCCTTCACAATTTTAAGGTGATAACCAGTAATTTAGCTGCTTGCTGAAAAATAAAGAACAGAGGAGAAAAACCTTAAGAAAAAGCCCTTGCCAAAATTTAACAGTTATTCTTGATTTAAAAGAAAAAGAAGAAAAACCAAACTTAACAGAAAACTAGGACTTGAAATAACTTCCTCAGTTGTGATGAAAAGTATATACAAACTGCATATACCTAACATTATACTTAGTCAGGAAAGACTAAATTCCTTCTTTCTAAAATTAGTTATGAGACAAGGAGGTCTGAGAGGCCTCCAGGCACGATAAGACATGAAAAGGAAATAAAAGCCATAAATATTAGAAAAGAAAAAGAAAACTGCCTTTATTCATAGACAACATGATTATTTACAGAGAAAATCCTAAGATATCTACCAAAAAAAACCTACTAGAATAACTGAATTTTTTTAAGGCCATAGGATGCAAAGTCAAGAAACAAACAAACAAAAAAAACCAATTCATTTCTATATACTGCTAACAATTTCAAAATAAAAACTTTTGAATACCATTTATAGTAGCAGCAAGAGTTTAAAATACATAGGAATACATTTAAAAAATATGTGCAAGATCTCTATATTGAAAATTATGTAGAATTGGTAATATTAATGTAGATAAGAAACATTAAAACCATCAGTAAATGGAGAAATATGCCATGTTTATGTATTTGCAGATGTTCACAATTGTTCAGATGGGAGTTCTCCTCAAACTGACCTATAGATTCAATACAACTTTAATTCAAAATCCAACAGGCTTGTGTGTAGAAATTGATAAGCTGACTCTAACACTGACATCAAAATTTAAAATACTGAGAACTAAAATAACCCTCAAACGATCAAAAAGAACACATTTGGAAGACTCACACTATTTAGCCTTAAGACTTACTATAAAGCAATAGCAATGAAGATGGTGTGGTATTGGCATAAAGATAGAAAAATAGATCAATGAAACGAAACAGATAACCCTTAAATAGATCCACAGTGGGGTCAATTAATTGATTGGTGACAAAAGTTCCAAGGTGATTCAATGGAAAAATTTAAGTCTTCAACAAATGGTCAGTAGTATAACAACTGGATTGTAGAACGGGGAAAAGAAATGTCGACCTCTCCACACACAAATATTAAGAAGAACAGGGGCACCTGGGTGGCTCAGCCAGTGGCAAGTTGGTTAAGCGTCCAACTTCGGCTCAGATCATAATCTCATAGTTCGTGGGTTCGAGCCCCGTACTGGGTTCTGTGCTGACAGCTCAGAGCCTGGAGCCTGTTTCAGATTCTGTGTCTCCCTCTCTCTCTGCCCCTCCCCAACTTGTGCTCTGTCTCTGTCTCAAAATTAAATAAAACAAACAAAATTTAAAGAAGGAACAAAGACCTAAATATAACATAACACAGATCTAAACATAAAAGCTAAGCCTATAAACTTCTAAAACAGGAGAATATCTTTGTGACACCATGACAGATTTTTTTGAGGAGGATAAAAAATATATAAAACTATGAAAGAAGAGATTGATAAATTGGACTTCAGAGAAATTTTTTAAACATTGATTTATTTATTTATTTTGAGAGAAAGAGTACACATAGGGGAGGGGCAGAAGGAGAAAGAATATCTTATTCAGGTTCCACACTAGCCCGGAGCCTGACGCAGGGCTCGATCTCATAACTGTGAGATCTTGAGCCAAAATCAAGATTTGGATGCATAACCAACAGAGCCACCCAGGCGTCCCTGGACTTCAGAGAAATTTAAAACCTCTGCTCCAAGACACTTCTAAGAAAGTGAAAAGACAAGCCACATCCTTGGAGAAAGTATTCACAATACATATTTCTCACAAAGGGTACTTATCTAGAAAATATAAACAAATCCTATAAATCAATAATAAAAAAAAAAAATTTCAGAAAACAAAAGACTTGAACTCGCACTTGGGAAGAAAATGACCAGTCAATCCATGAAAAAGTATTCAACATGGAGGAAATGCAAATTAAAACAAGGTATCACTTTATACCCACCAGAATGTCTAAAATTAACGAGAATGACCATACCAAGTGTTGGTGAGGATATGGGATAATCGGAATGCTCAGAACATTGCTCATGAGAATATAAAAATACAACCACTTTAGATAAACATTTGAGAGTTTCTTAAATTTTTTTTAATATTTATTTTTGAGAGAGAAAGAAAGAATACATGAGTGAGCAGGAGTGGGGGTCGGGAGTCAGAGAGAGAGTGGGAGACACAGAATCTGAAGCAGACACAGAATCCGACACAGGGCTCAAACTCATGTACTGTGAGATCATGAACTGAGCCGAAGTCAGATGCTTAACCAACTGAGCCACCCAGGTGCCCCAAACATTTAAGAGTTTCTTATAAAGTCAAACATGTATTTCCTTTATTACCCAGCAATTCCATCACTACAGACCTACTCAAGAGAAATTAAAGTGTACATCAACAAAAATTTATGTACAAGAATGGGCATAACAGCATTTTTTATAATAACCAAAAACAGGGAAGACTCTGAATGTCCATCAAGAAGAGAATGGGTAAACAAATTGTACTACGTTCATATAACGGAATATTTGGCAGTAGAAAGGAATAGGATGCTGATGCATGTGATGACCTGAATGGGTCTCAAAGAAATTATGCTGTGCGCAAGAAATCAGACACAAAAGGGAACAGAGTATGTAGTTCCATTTATATAAGCTTCAAGAATAGAAAAAACTATGGTGAGAAAAACAAAACAAAACATCCTGTTTATTGCATCGGGAGACTTACTGGGAAAGGGCACAAGGGAACTTTCAGAGTGGTGAAAATGTTCTTTATTTTGGATTGGGGTGTTGGTTACGTGGTTGTGTGCATTTGCCAAAACTCAAATTCTTCACTTATGATTTGTGCATTTCACTGTATATAAATTTTACATTTTTTTTAAATTAGGGAGTGGGAGGTGGAAGAGGAATAAGATCCTTTAAAGGAGAGAATGAGATAAAGATTATAACAAAGGGAACATGATCCTTAAATTTTTAACACATAACACATTCAGGGGCAAACTAAAATGTTGGCCCCAAGCCAAAAATCTAAAGTACAATTTAATAGGTATGAATGAAAAGAGGCAAGAACCAATTCAGCTAAGATAATGATGAAGAAAATAAAACTCAGTGAGTATGTTAATCACAAGATTGCCAGATTTAGCAAATATACTGAATCTGGCAACTCAAACTAATAGATCCTTAGAAACAAAACACCAGCCCACCCAACATAAAAAAAATTTACAGCGTCTTTTACAAAATGCTCTTTTTATAATTTCCATGTTAGAAATTCTTTCTGAGTATGAACTAACTTGTACCAGAAATATCCAAAATTTATCCTTACCTTCAGTGAAGCTCCCTGTTAAGGTTATTACCACAAATACTTTCCCTTCTGGCTCCAGATCCACCTAGAAAGAGAAAAGAATTATGTGTTATATTCTAATTGTAAAGTACTTTTTCTGGTGCTCAAATACTTCTTTACAAAGAGGTCTACATGTGCAAATCACAGCCATAAATCAGTCCTCAGTCTTTCATTGAACAGTAGAGGAGTAAGAAACAAGTGAATGCACAAGAAACTACGAAGATAACAAAGCAAATCTAAGAGAAACAATTCTTTCAATAAGTTTTCCTGGCCTTGAATTGTACTCTCTTCCATTTTGGCTCTTTGAGATATTATTGAGAAGTACACAAAAACTTGGTCACGGTTTCTGAGACATTCCTAGCCGATGCCAGAGCCACGTGGCAGGCTTATGAAATAGAGAAACAATGGCAACATACAAGGTAATGAACAAATGTGGCGTGGTCAATTGCAACCTTTCCTTTTAGGAAGTAAAAAGTAGAATACTGTTTCCATCTCTACCATTTTCTCTAAGTGTAGTTTATCTTTAGGAAGCACCAGGGAAGGCAATTCAGGAGCTTCGCATTCACTGCTCTTGTTCATTCACGGAGTGTCAACATCCTTTAAAGTTTTTTTTGTTTTGTTTTGTTTCTGTTTTCGTGTAAGACAGAGTGTGAGCAGGGGAGGGGCAGAGAGAGAGGGAGACACAGAATCCAAAGCAGGATCCAGGCCCCTAGCTGTCAGCACAGAGCGTGATGTGGGGCTCAAACCCATGAATCGTGAGATCATGACCTGAGCCAAAGTCAGATGCTTAACCAACTGATCCACCCAGGTGCTCCCATCCTTTAAAGCTCTTAATCTATGCTCTGAGATATCAAGACATCCACTCTGCAAATGAGGCAGCTTGCAGTCTCTGGGCTAGGTCCTGTCCTCCGCACATACTCCAGTTCCCGAAGACCCTCACTCATGCAGCACGCCTCCAGATTCTAGAGCTGCTCTGATCACACTAGTCCAAGTAGACAAGCTCTGCCCTCTTCCTGCCGCCTGCTAACCTTGAACTACTCTAGGACACCTCTGGGCCTTGGACATGAGGTTT